>NW_007728580.1:149495-151813 GCF_000696425.1 Galeopterus variegatus
GCGAGGGACAGAGAAAGGAGAGTCATGAGGAAAACACTGGTATGTTGAAGTTATTGCCAGACGGAAAGAAGCTGAAGCAAAAAACTCTGAAGACAGAAAATAGTGGGAAGGAATATTCAGCTTGACTCTAGGTGAAGTGTGCAAAGTTACAAAGAGTAATTAATACCATTCCATCCCCTCCCTTCCACTGGGGGAGGGAAGAAGTTTGAAATGCTTAAAGAAATCCAGATGGGGGAGATCCAGGCTAGTTCTCCTTTTCAAGGCTTGTTTTTTTTTTTTTTTAATCTCTTTCCTTGACCATGACATTGGGACTATGGCAGTTTACGACGTATGTACATTATCAACAATGAGATCTGCTCCCGTCTTGTCTGTAAGGAGCATGAAGTTATGAAAGGTAAGATGATGTCTGGGGTTTAGTGGAGAGGGACAATTATGAGAGAGGTAAATAGGGACAAAAAGCTCCTGAATCCAAGTCTAGTTTTGGAGAACGAGTTTAGGCTGCCCCCTTAACTTCCACCAGCCCCTGCTGGAACATACCCCAAATAAACAATCTAAGTGAAGCAGTATGCTTAATGCACAAACACAATCTTAAGAAAAGTTCTCCTGAATCCCTTTCCAACTAGATATTAACCTCCCAACCTCTCCTATAGAGATAGATTTTTGAAGCGCTGGCTGTTTTAAAGATCATTCACTGGGGTTCTAGGGTAAAGACCAAGTCAGCCATTATAGACAACAGACTCTACTAGTCAGCAGCTACGTTCATAACTCTAAAAAGAAAACACACACACACATCCACACGCACTAATTTGGAGACAGTAAGGTTTAGATAGGCTGATACGTAAAAAACAGATAAGACATTTAGCAATTGGCTACTTTATAACCAGTTCACCAATTCTAGGAACAATTGGCATTGCTTATTGTGAAATTTCAGAGGTAGAGGAAGGTAGAAAGATGTTAAAAGAACAATTACAAAAGCCCAGTGTGATTATAGACCTTGCATAGCAGAAAAAAAGGTACTTCTCACTTTCCCCATGGCTAGCCCCAAACGATGGCTGTGGTTAGTGAGGACACCACCGACACAGCCGCTTCTGACTCAGCAGCCTGCTTTGCGCCGAGTTCCTGAGTCAGAGCTGTAGTTAACTTCGCAGAAGGAAACTTGCTACCTGCCCCCATTGGCTCTGTGCAAGCCACCTGCACGGGAAGCAACAAGCCACCTCAAGCACCTTGAGATTGAGGATGAGTATCTGGGACTCTAGGCACTTTCAAGTATCTCAAGGGATTTACTAAAGTTAGCTATTTGCACATAGTAAACACCTAAGTGTGTACCAAACGACTGGACCTCATCTTTGTATTTCATAGATCCATGATTAGCAGAATCGGGAGCTGGGTATGTAGAGGAAATGAACATTCACTGGCCACCTGTGCTGGGTGCTTTGCATGCATTATTGCATTTCAATACTCACAAATACATTGTTGAGGCAGGTTATTTTAATGCTTATTTTACCAAAAGAGATAGTGAGGTTCACAAAAGTTAAGAAACTTTCTAGTAAGTGGTAAACAACTCGTAAGATGGCAGAGCTGGGGGTTTAACCCATATCTTTTCAACATTTTCTACTACACCACACTGCAAAGTCTTCTCGTTCCCTTAAAAACAAGAGCCCTTGCTGTCTTCCTGCATTCTCCTGCCGTCATGCTCTGCTTCTCTTCTAGATGAACTCTGCCGTCAGATGGCCGGTCTGCCTCCAAGGCGACTCCGTCGTTCCAACTACTTCAGACTTCCTCCCTGTGAAAACTGAATTTGCAGAGACCCAATGGTCTGTGATCAAAGAAGAGGAAAGACGAAAGAAAGTGTGGTGGTGAAAGGAAAGGGGAGTAGTTCTTGTCCAGCTAGTGTCAGCGACCCCAGAGACATCACTATTTCTGAAACCAATCCCTTTGCAATGTCCTGCTTTCGCCCCTTCACCCAGGCTGATAACATTTATCTCATTTTTCAATGCTACTTAAAATACAAAGTCTATATACTATTGCATGGTTTTGAGGCTTCCCAATATCATAGACATAGTGGATAAATGATGACCATGTGGCTTCACACCTGATCTTAGCCAAAAGCTGAGAAGAAATGACCATATGGCTTATACGCAAACATTTCTACACACGATTTCAGGGGAAAATAAACTTTCAGTTAATAATCTTTACTATTGAATCTGTCTGATGTAGAGCTTAGGGTAAAAAAAAAAGCTAAATTGTCTATTTTGGCTAGCAGTAGAAGTCCATTTATTTTCCTTTCAAGAGTTTCCTATATTAACTCCCCATCATTT
>NW_007728580.1:151994-153035 GCF_000696425.1 Galeopterus variegatus
TGGTAATTTTTGTAGTCCTAGAAGATTCTCCAACAGAGCGAAGAATTATACAATCCTACTAGCAATAATAAAAAAAAAAAAGATTCAAAATGTTGTCTTCTGCTAAACTCAGAGGCTGGGGCTGAAGAGAGGGGACTGATTATGCCAGGCTGAGAAGTTGGACTCATAACTCCCTATCCAGTTTTTCATGCAGCCCTCCAGGCAGGAAGTAGAGCTGGAAAGTAAGTCTCTTTACTTACTCATTGGTGGTAGTCCTGGGGGTCGTCCACCCCACGAAGCAAATTTGACAACTGAATGTGAAACCGAACCACTGGCTGGAGTTTCCTCGTGTTGTCGCTACGCCTTCCATCCCCACCAGTCACCAGTGCACGAGTGGAGATTACTGTGTGAGTGGCTTCTGGAATATACCCTGATCTGGTGCCTAGGAAGTACATTCAGACCTGAATTTTAATAGGCAAGCAGAGAGTTTACCTCATGGCTGACATGAAACATTGAAAGAAACACATTTTTCAGACAACCACATTCTTATCTTGGCTCTAGCAGTAAGCATGTAGCCTCAGACAAGTCATTTCCCTTCATTAAGTCCTGGTTTAAGTTCCTTGTCTTTAAAATGAGAAGGTTAAATTTATCTTAGTTCTAAGGCTCCTTTTAATTCAATGATTCTCTAAATTTAAATGCATTATTCATATTTCCTGAAGCCTGGATGCAGTCTGATTCACAACAACCACGTCTACTTTATCCTAAATGAGAACAGCAGTCCACAATGTAATAGAACAAAACCCCATTATAATAAGTGAGAAATCATATATTATAGACCCTTCTGTCTAAACAACTCAATAACTTTCTATAAAAACCAATGAAATTCAAATAGGAACTAGGGGACAACAAGTTACATGTGACAGTAGGGGTTGTATTCCTTTTACATTGCTGAGAAAACTGGCTAAATGAAGATTGGATTCTTGCTGTTACGAAACAATTTAGTTTAATGGGATTTGTACAACTGATTAAACAGAAATGCTACAAAATGCCCCAAAGCATGTA
>NW_007728580.1:154900-155486 GCF_000696425.1 Galeopterus variegatus
GAATGAACGAATTCTGGAAATTCGAGTGTTTACCATACTCACACTAAGGAGAGCTCCATGCACCCTTTCTCTTAGTGCTCTTTTGACTCACAGGCAGATGGTGCCAACTCCAGCTGGTCTCCCCTCTTCTGGGTTTTACTTTTGATGACATCAAATGATATATGTTGCCAGCCACAAGCTCCTCCCAACTTTGCTTCAGGGTGTTTGTGGCAAAGGTTGAATGTTTAACCAAATACTTCACACGTGGTCAGAATGCAGAAGGGACTTGCACCTCTAAGGTTCCCCTTCCTTTGTACCGAAGCAGCTGTCACACAGCGAGGGAGGAAAGAGACCTGAGAAGAAACAGAGAAGATGGAAGAGACGGGGGATAATGCAACGAGAGGGTGACGACAGGTTCACACCAGGGCAGGGAACCAGGAGGCTAGAAGATGGGAATTCTCGAACTCCAAATTCAAAAGGAATGTGGTGAAGGCGTCCTGAGAGACCTGGAAACTTCAGGTAGCACAGGAGGACATCAGGAGCACAGTGGAGGAGAGGCAGGACTATCCTTGCAGTTTTGTCAGCCTCAGGAGGCCTTGGTCAAAAA
>NW_007728580.1:156666-158077 GCF_000696425.1 Galeopterus variegatus
AAAATTGCACACAAAAAAATTCCTCCATTTGCATAAATCCATACATCCATCTATTCTTGAAAACAGATGAGATTATAGAGGGAAAGGAAATAAAGTATTAATCAAAAAAGCTTATGAATTAGAGTGCAGTCTAATAACACCAGGTTCATGGGTTCAGATCCTCATACTGGCCAGCTGCCAAAAAAAAAAAAAAACTTATAAAAATGTGTAACATTAACATCAAAATTCACAGGTGTTGAAAACAGAAACTACTTAAAAAATGTTCACATAAAATCATGAATGACAGCTTCTTAATTGGTTATTAAGAGAAACTAGTTTTCTGTAGATTAATCTGTAACTTGATAAACAACTGGGCTCTTTCATGTTGCCACTTTGACAGAAACTGAGATAGAAAGTCTGACATGATGTGATCATTCTTAATTAAAGTACAGGTACGCATAAGAACAGCAACATATTCTAGCAAAATAAGGCAGGAATAATTTCTCGCTTGCCATGCGGAAACTAAAAATGCATTACTGGGACATCTAGACCCCAAATCAACATGGCTCTAGGTATAATGAGACCTACATTTATATCATCCTGTTCATTTTAATATAAAAGAATGGGTATTTGTTTCAGTGCCAGTCCAGATGGCACTCACCGGTTGTGTGATCCTAAGCAAACAGCTTCTCAACTCTAAACTGGTGGCAATAAACTTGCCCTAAGGGTGGTTTGAGGGTTAACATGATCATGTATTCAAAAGGCTTAGAGGCTTAGCACCTGTAAGACTTTTTTTTTTTTTTTAAGATGACCGGTAAGGGGATCTGAACCCTTGACTTGGTGTTGTCAGCACCACGCTCTCCCAAGTGAGCCACGGGCTGGCCCTCGCAAGACTATTAAGTGTATAATAAGACTACAGAGTTGTTTTTTTTTTTTTCCTACTTATGCTGATTGGTTACTTTCAAACTGTTCTTTTGTTTGTTTGTTTTGGCGCTGGCCGGTACAGAGATCCGAACCCTTGACAAACTGTTCTTGAGTAGGCTGACTCTTCTATTCTTTCCTTGTAACACAATGAGATGACCAGATGACCCTCGCTGGTTAGCAGGAGAGCAGGGAGGTACGGAAACCTGCAAAAGGTGTACAATACCACCAATACGAGTTTCTCAACAGTTTAAGGATTTTAATTTAAATCTAATTTTAAAAAAATTTTATAATATGGTTTTTCTACAAACATATTTCATTCTGAGCAAGCCCCTGTGAGGTGGGAAGCAGAGGTATTATTATTCATATTCTTTCAGGAAGACAACAAGGTTTAGAGATGAAGAGACATGGCCAACTTTACAAAGCTTGGTGCACCCTTTCTGTTATCTTGATAATGATTTTTCTTTCTTTTTTTTTTTTTTTAAAAGATGACCAGTAAGGGGATCTTAAC
>NW_007728580.1:160998-173976 GCF_000696425.1 Galeopterus variegatus
CTTGACTTGGTGTTGTCAGCACCACGCTCAGCCAGTGAGCGAACCGGCCATCCCTATGTGGGATCCGAACCCGGGGCCTTGGTGTTATCAGCACCGCACTCTCCCGAGTGAGCCACGGGCCGGCCCTAAAGTATTTTCTTATACTGGACAAATCATGCCTCATTAACTGAAATAATTTTACAGCTATATGAAAGTCATTTAACTCGATTTTTTCCTTTTTATATGTCTTTTTTTAAAATTGACATGTAATAACTGTACATACTTATGGGGTACAAAGTGATGTTTTGCTACATACACACAATGCGTATGATCAAATCATACTAATTAGCATACCCATCACCTCAAACATTTATCGTTTCTTTGTGTTGTAATTCTGGATTTTGGTAGACGGTTTTCCTTAAGAAGCTTATATAAAATATGAGTAACATCTCAATTTTACCTGACATCATTGCTTTGCTATGAGCCATTACTCAAACCAGATGCAGCTCCTCACTGGAGCTAGAACACGGGGAGCAAGTCCTCACAGTCCTGCCTTTTTGCTCATGCTGTTTCTGTCACCTGCAGAGAAGATGAGAAATTTTATCAAGCATATTCCACATACAAGATCGTATTCCTGATACTACACGTTCACATTCACACACAAGAGTTAAGAAAATCCCCAGAATAACATTGTGAGGAAGGAATCCTTTCTCAGAGTAGCTGGTTAGCTCAGTTGGTTAAAGGACGGTGTTATAACACCAAGACCACGGGTTCGGTTCCTGAACTCGCTCCGCCAAAAAGGAAAAAAAAATAATTAAAAAAATTCTTTCCCAATGTCATACATTTCCTAAGTGAAAGGTCCACATCGAGGGCCCAAGTCTCTCTGTCTTCAAAGACAACCCTGGTTTCATTACTCTAAACTGTCTTCCCAAAGATAGCTTGGCTGGTTAGTTCACTTGGTTAGAGTGTGGTGCTGACACCAAGCTAGGGGTTCAGATCCCCTTAACAGCCAGCTGCCAAAACAAATACCTGACTGCCCTGTCCTCTTCCTTTATTCAAATCTTATCCATTCATCAAAGTCTCACTCAGGCACAACTTGTCTATCACGAAGCTTTAGATAATGATGCCTGTCTACCATGATTCTCTTCTTCTGAACTCATGACACGGAGTGAGTGACACACGTCTTCATACAGGGTTTGTACAAGAGGGTAAGAGACCACTGTTTGGAATGAATTAACAAAGATTCATGCTTTCTATAAAAAATTAAAAAATAATTGTTTCTCAGCTTCCCCCCCCCCCATTAAAGTGTTCTATAAAGAAGAATAAAATAAGAAATGCTGAGCATCTGAGGGTATAATCCCAAACCACCTATGTTTGGCTGAAATTTCCTTGGAACTTTGTTTTATCTTTACAATGTACATGATGCTATATTAGCAACCACACTTGCAAGCCTGTCAAATGTGAGCCTACTCTGCATGCAGGGGAGAATAAAAATTGTTGAAATCTTACATGTCTTAAAGCCTTTTACTTTTCATGTGAGAGTAGAAGATGACAGTGGGGAAACCTTGTAAGAATAAGAAAATTAACATGCACATTCTATTCTACCCTAAATTATTTTGAAAATAAAGATAAGGCTTTCCCCTAATCTTCCGGAAAACCCTTATGTTCCAGGAAAGCATGGCATGTCCAACCAGTGGCTTTGATTTACTCCCTGATGTATGGCCATATACTGAGACTTAGGTATATCTCCAGATATGAAGATCCCATTTCGAGAAGCGTAAGGCTAGATGAACACTAAATTTCCTTGCCATGATTCTGTAATTTTTATTTTCATTTAAGTATTGTCTATTTTCACCAGCACTGCACTCACCCAAGTGAGCTGACCAGCCAGTCCAGTATTATGTCTAATTTTAAAGCTTTCAACATATAAACTACTTGAAGAATTGTAATGCACATTGTTATTCCCCTTCAATGTTCCCCTTATATGTTTTCATAATAAGCCTTTAATAAATATTAATCAAATTAATATATTTCAGCTTTCAAAGATGGTGTCCATAAATTACTCAAAGGTACTTTTTTTGGATTTCCCCCAAAGGGGTAGAACATCAAAATAAACAGATTCTTTTTTCTCTCCAGCACCTTCATTTTCAAGTACAGAATATCTAAAACTGATTTACATATGTTGGAGAGAATCTTCTACATACAGTCTACACACTGAAAAGTAAGACTTTCAAAACAGAAGAAGAATGTAAGAATGTACACTGAGTATTTTGTGTTGTGTTTGTTAGGTTTTGCCAACACTATATTAAATATACTTTATAAAATAAATAAAAAGATTTCCACAGAAAAAGGAAGAAAACATACAAACAAA
This sequence comes from Galeopterus variegatus, assembly GCF_000696425.1. NCBI lineage: Eukaryota > Metazoa > Chordata > Mammalia > Dermoptera > Cynocephalidae > Galeopterus > Galeopterus variegatus. The sequence goes on from NW_007728580.1 coordinate 163,349, forward strand.
AAAGAAAAACAGAAATAAATATCTACAGATAATTCTACCTACAGAGCCTCTTTTGACAAAACAAGGAGCACCAAAAGAGTACACGTCCAACTTTCTTTTTTTTTTTTTTTAAAAAGATGACCGGTAAGAGGATCTTAACCCTTGACTTGGTGTTGTCAGCACCACACTCAGCCAGTGAGCGAACCGGCCATCCTCCTGTGTGGGATCCGAACCCGGGGCCTTGGTGTTATCAAGCACTGCACTCTACTGAGTGAGCCACGGGGCCGGCCCCCAACTTTCAATTAGATTTTTTGTTTGTTTTGTTTTTCTGTTCTTTGGCAGCTGGCCAGTACCAGGATCCAAAACCTTGACCTTAGTTTTGTACCACTGCGCTCTAACCGAGCTAACTGGCAAGACCTCAATTAGATGTAGACTTAATTACTAGCTAAGTGAGCTGTCAACATTTTTTTATGTGGAAGAGAAAGTTTTTCTTGCATAAGCCATTTATTGAGTTTGCCTGACATAGGCACAAACCCAGTTCTATGTGGCTTGTTTGTTTGTTTGGCAGCTGGCCAGTATGGGGATCCGAAAAACCCAATTCTAAATGTTACCATAATATGGGGGGGCGGGGCAGGGGATCCTTCTCTGTAGCTCTGATGACGATTTCTACATTGATGTGGCCAACTGATTAAGATCTCTAGGGTTGACTTTAACAGCATGACGGTATCACATGGGATTTGGAGTAGGGCTGACTTGGGTTCAATCCCAGTCCCAGGTTTTCTACTTTCCAGCTGTTGGCTGGGCTTGTTAGATTATGAATTTGTGTAGAGGAATGGGATCTCTTCCCAGTCAGAGGCTGAGCAGAAAGGAGGGCCCTCATCTGAGAAGCTATTGAGCTTTTCAAAATCCAGTCATTTCGTAGTTTCAATGAGGACTTGTATGTGTGTGTGTGGTTAAAAAAGCTGACATACAAAGCATGAGATTTTTTTTAAAAAAGCATGTAATAGATGCAAAAATCCTGAAATATGTGTTGTTGAGCTCAGTGTGCTGTTGAACTCAGTTTGCTTAGTTCAACAACACATCAAAAAGATTCTACACCATGATCAAGTGGGATTTATCCCTGGGATACAAGGTTGGTTTAACATACACAAATCAATCAATGTGATATATCACTTTGAAAAACACATGATCGGGCCGGCCCGGTGGCGCACTGCTATAGTGCGCCGCTTGGGAAGCGCGGCGGCGCTCCTGCCAAGGGTTCGGATCCCACATACAGACCGGTTCCCGCTCACTGGCTGAGCGAGGCGTGGGAGCAACACCAAGGGTTGCGATCCCGTTGCCGGTCCCGGTCCGGTACGGGGGCAACACTGAGGGTTGTGATCTGTTGCCGGACACAGAAAAAGGAGAAAAAAAAAAAAGAAAAAGAAAAACACATGATCATGTCAATAGACGCAGAAAAAGCATCTGACAAAGTTCAACATCCACTCATGGTAAAAATTCTCATCAAAATAGTTATAGAAGAAAAATTTCTCAACACAATAAAGGTCATTTATGAAAAGCACACAGCTAACATCATAATCAGTGGGGAAGAACTGAGAGCTTGTCCTCTAAGATCTGGTGCAAGGCAAGGATGCCCACTCTCAACACTTCTATTGAACATAGTATGGGAAGTACTAGCAAGAACACTCACACAAGAAAAATACATAAGAGCCATCCAGATTGGAAAGGTAGAAGTAAAATTATTCTTGTTTGTAGATGACATGATCCTACATATAGAAAACTCTAAAGACTCCAAAGAAGAACTCTAGAATTAATGAACAAATTCACTAAAGTTGCAGGATACAAAACCAACACAAAAAAATCAGTTGAGGTCTGCCCAGTTAGCTCAGCTGGTTGGAGTGTGGTGTTGTAACACCAAAGTTAGGAGTTCAGATCCCCATACCAGCCAGCTAAAAAAAAAAAAAAAAATCAGTTGAATTTTTTTATACCAATAAAGATATTTCTGGGTCACTTTTTTCTCCTGAATAAAAAAAGGGAAAAGGAAAGGAGAGATCTATCTGAATAGAAAATCAAGAACATAATCCCATTTATGACAGCATCAAAAATGAATAAAAAACTTAGGAATAAGTTTAACCAAGGAGATGAGAGATTTACACACTGCAACTTATAAAACACTGATGAAAGAAATGGAAAAAGACACAAATAAATGAAAAGATTTCCCATGTTCATGGACTGGAAGAATTAATATAGTTAAAATGTCCATACTAACCAAAGGGACATAGAGTTTCATACAATCCCTACCAAAATTCCATTTTTCACAGAAACTCAAAAAACAATCTTAAAATTTGCATGGAACCAAAAAAGACACTGAATAGACAGATTAATTTTGAGAAAGAAGAACAAAGTTAGAGGCATATTTCTGGATTTCAAATTATATTACAAAGCTATAGTAATTAAAACTGTATGGTAATGGCATAAAAATAGACACACAGACCAATGGAACAGAATTGAAAACCCCAAAATAAACCCAGGCATACAAGGCCAACTCATTTTTGACAAGAATACACATGGGAAAAGGATAGTCTCTTCAATATATGGGCTGGGAAAACTGGATTTCCATATACAGAAGAATGAAATTGGACATTTACCTTACACTTATGCACAAAAATCAACTCAAAAATGGATTAAAGACTTAAACATAAGACCCGAAAACATAAAACCCCTGGAAGAAAACACAGGAGAGGGCCGGCCCATGGCTCACTTGGGAGAGTATGGTGCTGATAACACCAAGGCCATGGGTTCAGATCCCTATATAGAGATGGCCGGTTGGCTCACTTGGGAGAGTGTGGTACTGACAACACCAAGTCAAGGGTTAAGATCCTCTTACCAGTCATCTTTTTTTTTTTTTTTTTTAAAGAAAGAAAACACAGGAGAAAAGCTCCTTGACATCAGCCTTGGCAATGATTTTATGGCTTTGATGACAAAAGAATAGACAATAAAAGCAAAAATAAACAAGCAGGATGACATCAAACTGGAAAGCTTCTGCACAGCAAAGGAAACAATCAACAAAACGAAAAGGAAAACTATGGCTTGAGAAAAAATATTTGTAAACCATATATCTGATAAGGGGTTAATATCCAAAAATATATAAGCAACTCATACAACTCAATAGTAGAAAAACAAATAACCCAATTTAAAAATGCACAAAGAACCTGAACAGGCATTTCTCAAAGGAAGATGTACAAATGGGCAACAGGTATATGAAAAGGTGCTTAATACACTAATCATCAGAGAAATGAAAATCAAAATCACAATGAGATATGACCTCTGTGAAATAATAATAAAATATAGATTTGGTCTCATTCCTGGCACCTTAATAATTTCCTGGGTGATAGGAGTGTCTTTTGTTCTAATGAGGTGACTCTTGATAGGCTCCTAGATGTGGGCCAGTCACCAGAAAGACCAAGTCTCAATTAAAAGCTTGGAACTTTCAGCCCCATCCCCCATTCTCTGGAGAGAGAAGGGCTGGAAATGAGTTAATAATCAATCATGCCTACGTGATGAAGCTTCCATAAAATCCCTGAACTATGGAGTTTGGAGGGCTTCTGCAATGGCAAACCCAGATGCATGCCCAGAGGGTAGTACACTCCAACTCCACAGGGACAGAAGCTCCTGCACTCAGGACCCTTCCACACCCCGCCTGCTGTATCCCTTCATCTAGCTGTTTACTTGTGTTTTAGTCTGTTTTGTGTTGCTATAACAGAAATACCTGAGACTGGGTAATTTATAAAGAAGAGAGGTTTATTTGGCTTACGATACTGGGACAGCTGCATCTGGCACAGGCCTCAGGCTGCTTCTACTCATGGTGGAAAGTAGCAGGCAGCTGGAGGGGACAAGCAGATCACATGGGGAGAGGAAGCAAGAGGTGCCAGGGTCCTTTAAATAATCAGCTCTCGTGGGAACTAATAGAGCGAGAACTCACTCATTACTCCCCCCTCCTCCAGGGAGAGCGTTAATCTATTCATAAGGGATCCACCCCCATGACTCAATCAGTTTCCAACACTGCCACATTGGAGATCAAATTTCCACATGAGTTTTGGTGGGGACAACACATCCAAACTCCATCAACCTGTATCCTTTTTATATCTTTTATTAATAAAATAAACCAGTAAATGTTAAGTGTTTCCTTGAGTTCTGTAACCTGTCTTAGCAAATTAATCAAACCCAAGGAAGTGGCTGTGGGAACCCCAAGCTGGTTGGTCAGAAGTACAGGTCACAACCAGGGACTTGCAGTTGGCATCTGAAATAGGGAGCAGTCTAGTTTGACTAAGCCCTCAACTTGTGGGATCTGATGCTGTCTCCAGGTATATAGTGTCAGAATTGAATTAAATTATGGGACACCCAATTGGTGTCCACTGGAGAACTGCTTGGTGTGTGGGGGGAATTCCCACACATCTGGTGTCAGAAGTGTTGTGTTGAGTGGTATGTGAATGTAAAAAGAGAAATAGTTGGTTTTTCCTATTATACATTTTGGTTTTACATTTTACTCTTTGGTTTTTTCCTATCTTAGAACCTTGCACCTGTTAAAATGGCTATTATTATTAGAAAGACAAAATAAAAGCGTTGGTGAGGACGTGAAGAGAAAGGAACCTTGTACTCTGTGGTGGGAATGTAAATTAGTACAGCCATTATGGAGAACAGTATGGAGGTTTCTCAAAAAATTCAAAACAGAACTTCCATATGGTCCAGTAATCCCTCTTCTGGGCATATTCCTCAAGTAAATGAAATCAGTACCAATAGAAGAGATGTCTGCACTCCCAAGTCCACTGCAGCATTATTCACAATAGCCAAGGTATGGAAACAACCTAAGTGTCCCTCAGCAGATGAAGGGATAGACACATGTGACTCCACTCACACGAAATATCTAGAATTGGCAAATTCATAGAGACAGAAAGTAGATCAGAGGTTACCAAGGACTAGGAGAAAGGTGACATGGTGAGTTATGGCTTAATGATTACGGGCTTTCTTTTTCTGGGTGATAAAAATTTTCGGAAACAGTCGTGATGGTCGCACAGCATTTTACATGCAATTAATGCCACTGAATTGTACACTTAAAAATGATTAGGGCTGGTTTATTAGCTCAGTTAGTTAGAGCGTGGTGCTGATAAACCCCAAGGTTCAGGGTTCAATCCCTGTACTGGCCAGCTGCCAAAAAAAGTAAAAGAAAATGTAAATAAAAGGAAGAGAGGAATCAAGGGAGACCCCCAGGGTTTTGGCCTGAGCAACTAGAATGACATTGCCATTTACTGAGATGAGGAGGATGGCAAGAGCAGCAGGTTATGTGCTGGGACAGAGGCCAGGGCTCGGTTTTAGACATGTCTGAGATGCTCAGACATCCAAATGGAGATGCTGAGAGGGAAGTTGGACACACTTGTCTTGAGTTCAAGGGAGAGGTCCAAGCTAGAGCTATTGTTCTGGGGATCATCAGTGCATAGATGGTATGGAAAGCCTGAGGCAGGAAGGGAGCAAGAAGCCTAGCTGCTTTGCACACCACTGCATCCCCAGCACCTGGCACAGCAGGTGCTAAGTATCATACATATGGCAGGTATCTATCATACAGCAGGTGCTAAGTATCTACCGAACGAATAAACAGAATGCATACGGGGTGAGGCAGGAGGGAGAAACAAAATCTTTAATAGAACAAGTTGTATGAAGCCAGAAACTTAAAGCCTCTTGTTTGACAAGCCCAGCCTGTTTCCCAAGTTCGATGCAGTCATTTAGATGCTGATTCTGTCTGGTAAAATAAGCAGAGGTGCTGCTGCTTCTGACTTTGAATTGAAAGGTTTTTTTTTTTCTTTATTTTGGCAGCTGGCTGGTATGGGAATCTGAACCTTTGACCTGGGTGTTATAACATCACGCTGTCACCCACTGAGCTAACTGGCCAGCCTTCTAGCAATTCTTGTGACACAACCAGAAAGAAAAAAATCAGTGGTTTGGGAGGCAAAATTACTGTGTCCTACATTCTATATTACTGAGTTTGCTTGCTCAGCCACAAAGTAGGGGTTGTTAGTGCCTGTCTCCACTGAGGTCCTGAGATACTGTGTAATTAAATGAGGGAATCGATGCTTTCAGTTCACAGAGCACAAGATGCTATTTAAATGCCACTTAACGCCACTTTAATGAATATTACTATTACTTTAATGCTTTTAAAATCAAGGATATTATTTGTTACCATAATTATAATTTGAGTGTCTACTGCTACTGTCTTCTGGTCTTTGTTACCTATGCAGCATGGCCTGGATTTTTAGAAAAGCAGCCCTAAAGGAACCTAACATTAAGCAGAGCTCCCCTCAATCATTTAACCCATGTGACTCTGCTATGACAACCCCACCCATGTTCGCTAGCCCCAATCCGGAGGAAGTCCGTTGGGGTACCTGGTGCTGGTGATGCTGTCGGGGGAGGAGCCCAAAAGCACAAGCTCAAATTTGAATGTGAGGGGCATCGTCAGACAGAGGCAGCATTGCTTGAACCAAGATTTCTTTGCCCTAAGACTTTCAGGGCACCAAGAAAGACACTCTGGAAGCCACCATGGACAGGTAAAGAGGCAGTCTCCCATGGGGGGTTGCATTGGCTTTCCTCCCAGAGCAAGTCTGAGTAACGAGATGGGTAACTATCCCTTCCTCTCCTCTCACTGACTCACAAGATCTGTCTCATATCTTCTGTTCAGATCTTGCATGCTCTCAGCCTAAGTCTCTCTGTTCCAAACTTCTCTCGGTCTCTCTTTTCCGTGTTGCAAAAGAAATATTATGCACAATGTATGACTTGTCCTGAGATTTGTACTGCAGATAGAACTAGTTTATGGCAATAATATTAACAAAAGCAAGTCTTTGCAGACTCAAATCATGAAAAGGTAATAGCAGTACTATACTAAAAACAGTAGTGGTAATTTTCATAATACTTTTGTAAATACTGAACAATAAAACCATTCGAAGACAATGTTTCTTAGGGAGACTTTACTGAACTAATTGAGCTATAGTAAAGAAATTTTTACTTATTTATTTATTTTTAAAAAAGATGACAGGTAAGGGGATCTCAACCCTTGGCTTGGTGTTGTCAGCACCACGCTCAGCCAGTGAGCAAACCGGCCATCCCTATATAGGATCCGAACCCGTGGCCTTGGTGTTATCAGCACCACACTCTACCGAGTGAGCCACGGGCCGGCCTGAAATTTTTACTTTTCTAAAATGTCAAACATTCAAAATTAAATGCTTGAAAGTCACTATGATTGTGTCTATTCTAGGGAGAAAAATTCATTCAAGTAAGTTATTTAATGTTAAAGGTCCACTTGTTAGGCAGTGAATGGCATTTTTACTACTTAATCTTTCCATTTGTTTAGACATGGCTGGACTTACTTGATAAATGTGGGTTCTGTAAAATTTTCATAATGTCTTCATATGCATAGTAAGTTATTACTGTAGAACTTATTCTATTCCTATTTTTACGATTACTATGAATGTACGAGAATAATACCTAATCCATATACTTTATCTCAATTTAATTCTTCTACAAAGATTTTACACTACAGAGTTAAGATTTTTTAATGGTACTTGAAATGTTCTTCAGGAAGTTTTCTCAGGAGCAGACAACGTCAAAGGACTCCTTAGTTTACAGTGACATTTTGAAAACTGACCTGAGTTTTGAGTGCTGGCAAAGGTCCAGGGGAAATACTTGTACATAATGAAATGCAAAGCAAAAGTAAAGGCGGAAGCTAAAATTCAGAGAAAGGCAAATAGAAAAGGAGAAAAGATGAAATTCAACAGGAGAAAAGGGAAATATGTAACTATCACTAAGGAAGATAATATCTGCAGAGCTCAAGGGTGCTGACAAGAAGATGACTTTATCAGGATTATTTTTAACCCATCCGTCTCTGGTTTGCATTGCTGGGGATGCAGCTAGTGTTCTGCCTCAGGGAGCACAGCTGTCCAGAGCAGCTGGCAACCTGCAGGCCTGAAAACCTGCCTCAGCCAAGTCCTTCCTACCCATGAGAAACCAGGAAAACAGGGAAACAGGCTCCCGGCTAGGACTGGAGGGAAGAGATGGAAACAGGCTTCCGGGTAGGGCTGGAGGGAAGAGATGGAAACAGGCTCCCAGCTAGGACTGGAGGAAAGAGATGGAAACAGGCTCCTAGCTAGGACTGGAGGGAAGAGATGGATCAAGAAAGTTAATTAACAGGTTGGATTATGCAATTCATTTCACTATAACTGGTAACTTGTGACAGAAACAATAAAGGCCTATTGTATTTTCATGTGGGGTAGGATGCAAACATCCATCTGAATCCCTTTCTCTATGTTACATCCTTCTTTTTCTTTCTTTCTTTTCTTTTTTTTTTTTTTGTGGCTGGCCACTATGGGGACCCAAACCCTTGACCTTGGTGTTATAACATGGTGCGCTAACCAACTGAGCCAACCGGCCATCCTTACATCCTTCTTTTTATACTCCCAGGACACTTTTCCTTCCTCATGATAACAGGTCTAACCCTCCTCGGTACCCGCCCCCCACACACTGCCCACGGTGCATGAGAAAAAATATAGTTTTCCCCACCTTTCTCGTCTATACAGTCCTGGATGGTAGGTTACGTGTAGAAGGGATTTATTGATAAGAGATGATGCTTAATCTATTTAAAGCTGACTAGGCCCCAAAGAGAAATTTTTTTTCTTTCTCTTCTGTATTTATTAAGCACCTATTATATGTTTAGGTTATATGTGCTAAGGGTTATACGACTAATTTTTATATTGTTTGATATATATAATGTGCTACTGGTGATAAATCTAGTTCCCCGCTTCAAGGTTTAAAGTGCTTTCCAACAAGCTTCATGCATGCGAGGGGAGACATTTAAATAGAAACGGCTATAGAGAGCTGTTGTCCTAGATTATCTACTTAATAAGGTTGACATTTTGGCAGTTAACTTTTAAAGTCAGGGTCTGTCATCAAGCACATTATTAAAATAACAATTCTCAACTTAGATTCACACAAAGAATGGTACGTGAATGTTCACAGACCATTATTCAGAATAGCACGTTGGGGCTGTTCTGAGTAAAGGTCTGTGAACATTCACGTACCATTCTTTGTATGAATCTAAGTTGAGAACTGTTATGGAAACTATCCAAATGTCCATCAACAGATGAATGAATAAACAAAATGTGCTGTGTCCATGCAATAGAATCACATTCTGCAGTAAAAGGAACGAACTGCTGATACTGGGTGAAACTCAAAGTCATTATGCCAAGTGAAAGAAGTCAGACAGGAAGCAGGGGATATGTGTGATCTATAAGAAATTCCAGAAAAAGAAAAGTAATTTATAATTACAGAAAGCAAATCAGTGGTTGCCTGGGAGGGAGGAAAAAAACTGACTGCAAAGGGGGACGAAGAATCTTTGGTGGGGTGGGGTTAGGTGCCCTGGAAAAGTTCTGAATCCTGACTGTGGTAACAGTTTAGGGTGTTTACATCTGCCAGTATTCATAGAATCGTACGTTTTAAGTGGGTGAAGTTTACTGTATGTAAATTGTACTTTAATGTAAAAAAGGTTTCAATTCCTTTGCCAGCAAACCGTATTCAAATGCCGGCCTTTGCTTTGCTAGTTCTCTGCACTTCTTTCCAACACCATTAGGTGGCAGCACTATCTCCACAAATTAGATAAATGCAAGAACGTTTCTAGAAAAGACCAGGAACAAAAACCAAAGACACAACTCGTGTATTAGTATCAACCACACTGTATAGCTTGTATTACTATCTTTGCAGCTGTAATGTACTCTTAATTTCCTTAGCTGATAAAACCAAGGTTCAGGGTTAGATCCCTGCACCTGCCAGCTGCCAAAAAACCCCCACAAAAGACAAAAAAAGATGTGTGTTACCAGAGAATATTTCCACAAATTCAATTCAATTTAGTGTTTATGGATATGCAAGGTACTGTACTAGGAGCTAGAAAAAGAAGAGGAGGAGTAATAAGCCCCTGTGTGTGAACAACAGAGCATATTTAGATTGCATTGCCAGGTTAAAAAAGCAGCAAGGTACAAAATTGCATACACAATTAGCATAATACAAATCATGTAAATCATGCCTATTAAAAAACTATAGGAAAAACATAAGACTCTTAACAGTCATCATTAGACACTATGTCTAATTACGACCATTTTGCACTATGATTTTGTTTGTTTGTTTTGTTTTTTTTGGTGTCTAGCAGCACAGGGATCCAAATCCTTGACCTTGGTGTTTCACTCCCACGCTCTAACCAACTGAGCTAACCGTCCAACCAGATACTATGATATTCTACATTTAAAAATTCTTTAATATTTTAAAATTTAAAACTTTCTATTTTCCTGTAGTGGTCAAGTTTGACAATAATTAAATATTGCTCTTATACATTTAAAAACATATTTATAAAGTGACACTCTCTGTCTCAAAACACGGAAAATCTAATTGGGGAGACAGATATCAGCAAGTGATAAACTGGAAAATAACAGAAAACAAGAGGAGGGTTTTTGTTTGTTTTGTTTTGGTGGCTGGCCAGTATGGGGATCTGAACCCTTATCTTGGTGTTATCAACACCATGCTCTCCCAGGTGAGGGGACAGTGGCATAGGGGCCCTGCTG
>NW_007728580.1:173986-181923 GCF_000696425.1 Galeopterus variegatus
AAAAAAAAAAAAAAAAAAAAAAAAAAAAGAAATCCTACATGTCTAAAAGCCTTTTACTTTTCATGTGAGAGTAGAAGATGATAGTGGGGAAACCTTGTAAGAAGAAGAAAATTAACATGCACATTCTATTCTACCCTAAATTATTTTTAAAATAAAGATAAGGCTATCCCCTAATCTTCCGGAAAACCCTTATGTTCCAGGAAAGCATGGCATGTCCAACCAGTGGCTTTGATTTACTCCCTGATGTATGGCCATATACTGAGACTTAGGTATATCTCCAGATATGCAGATCCCATTTCGAGAAGCGCAAGGCTAGATGAACACTAAATTTCCTTGCCATGATTCTGTAATTTTTATTTTCATTTAAGTATTGTCTATTTTCACCAGCACTGCACTCGCCCAAGTGAGCTGACCAGCCAGTCCAGTATTATGTCTATTTTTAAAGCTTTCAACATATAAACTACTTGAAGAATTGTAATGCACATTGTTATTCCCCTTCAATGTTCCCCTTATACTTTTTTATAATAAGCCTTTAATAAATATTAATCAAATTAATATATTTCAGCTTTCAAAGATGGTGTCCATAAATTACTCAAAGGTACTTTTTTTGGATTGCCCCCAAAGGGGTAGAACATCAAAATAAACAGATTCTTTTTTCTCTCCAGCACCTTCATTTTCAAGTACAGAATATTTAAAACTGATTTACATATGTTGGAGAGAATCTTCTACATACAGTCTACACACTGAAAAGTAAGACTTTCAAAACAGAAGAAGAATGTAAGAATATACACTGAGTATTTTGTGTTGTGTTTGTTAGGTTTTGCCAACACTATATTAAATATACTTTATAAAATAAATAAAAAGATTTCCACAGAAAAAGGAAGAAAACAAACAAAAAAGAAAAACAGAAATAAATATCTACAGATAATTCTACCTACAGAGCCTCTTTCCTATGTGGGATCCGAACCCGGGGCCTTGGTGTTATCAAGCACTGCACTCTACTGAGTGAGCCACGGGGCCGGCCCCCAACTTTCAATTAGATTTTTTGTTTGTTTTGTTTTTCTGTTCTTTGGCAGCTGGCCAGTACCAGGATCCAAAACCTTGACCTTAGTTTTGTACCACTGCGCTCTAACCGAGCTAACTGGCAAGACCTCAATTAGATGTAGACTTAATTACTAGCTAAGTGAGCTGTCAACATTTTTTTATGTGGAAGAGAAAGTTTTTCTTGCATAAGCCATTTATTGAGTTTGCCTGACATAGGCACAAACCCAGTTCTATGTGGCTTGTTTGTTTGTTTGGCAGCTGGCCAGTATGGGGATCCGAAAAACCCAATTCTAAATGTTACCATAATATGGGGGGGCGGGGCAGGGGATCCTTCTCTGTAGCTCTGATGACGATTTCTACATTGATGTGGCCAACTGATTAAGATCTCTAGGGTTGACTTTAACAGCATGACGGTATCACATGGGATTTGGAGTAGGGCTGACTTGGGTTCAAATCCCAGTCCCAGGTTTTCTACTTTCCAGCTGTTGGCTGGGCTTGTTAGATTATGAATTTGTGTAGAGGAATGGGATCTCTTCCCAGTCACAGGCTGAGCAGAAAGGAGGGCCCTCATCTGAGAAGCTATTGAGCTTTTCAAAATACAGTCATTTCGTAGTTTCAATGAGGACTTGTATGTGTGTGTGGTTAAAAAAGCTGACACTGCAAAGCATGAGATTTTTTTTTTTTTTAAAAAGCATGTAATAGGGCCGGCCCTGTGGCTCACTCGGGAGAGTGTGGTACTGGTGGTGCTGAGGGCTCGGGTTCGGATCCTGTGTAGGGATGGCCAGTGCGCTCGCTGGCTGAGCGTGGTGCAAGACTGCACTGTGCCGAGGGTTGCGATCCCCTTACCGGTTAAAAAAAAAAAAAGCATGAAATAGATGCAAAAACCCTGAATATGTGTTATTGAACTCAACATGCCGTTGAACTCAAAAAGATTCTATACCATGATCAAGTGGGATTTACCCCTGGGATGCAAGGTTGGTTTAACACACGCAAATCAATCAATGTAATATACCACTTTAAAAAACACATGATCATGTCAATAGATGCAGAAAAAGCATTTGACAAAGTTAACATTCATTCATAGTAAAAATTCTCATCAAAATAGTTATAGAAGAAAATTTCCTCAATGCGATAAAGGCCATTTATGAAAAGCACACAGTTAATATCACAATCAGTGGGGAAGAACTGAGAGTTTGTCCTCTAAGATCTGGTGCAAGGCAAGGACGCCCACTCTCAACACTTCTATTGAACATAACAGGAAGTCCTAGCAAGAACAATCATATAAGAAAAATAAATAAGATCCATCCAGATTTGAAAGGTAGAAGTAAAATTATTCTTGTTTGTAGATAACATGATCCTACATGTAGAAAACTCTAAAGACTCCCCAGAAGAACTCTAGAATTAATGAACAAATTCACTAATGTTGCAGAATACAAAACCAACAAACAAAAATCAGTTAGCTCAGCTGGTTAGAGTGTGGTACTGTAACACCAAGGTTAAAGGTTCAGATCCCCATACCAGCCAGCTGCAAAAAAAAAAAAAAAGAAAAGAAAAAGAAAAAGAAATCAGCTGAACTTTTTTATACCAATAAAGATCTTTCTGGGTCACCTTTTTCTCCTGAATAAAAAAAAAAAAAAAGAAAAGAAAATGAAAGACCTATCTGAACAGAAATCAAGAACATAATCCCATTTGTGATAACATCAAAAACAAATAAAATACTAAGGAATAAATTTAACCAAGGAGATGAAAGATTTATACACTGAAACTTATAAAACACTGATGAAAGAAAATGAAAAAGACAGAAATAAATGAAAAGATATCCCATGTTCATGGATTGGAAGAATTAATATAGTTAAAATGTCCACACTAACCAAAGGGACATAGAGATTCAACACAATCCCTACCAAAATTCCATTTCTCACAGAAATACAAAAAACAATCTTAAAATTTGTATGGAACCAAAAAGGACACTGAAAAGACAAATTAATCTTGAGAAAGAAGAACAAATTTAGAGGCATCATATTTCTGAATTTCAAATTATATCACAAAGCTATAGTAATTAAAACAGTATGGTACTGGCATAAAAATAGACACAGGCCAATGAAACAGAATTGAAAACTCAAAAATAAACCCAGATGTATAAGGTCAACTCATTTTTGACAAGGCACCAAGAATACACATGGGGAAAGGATAGTATCTTCAATAAATGGGCTGGGAAAACACACAAAAGAATGAAACTGGACTCTTACATTACACTTATGCACAATTATCAACTCAAAATGGATCAAAGATTTAAACATAAGACCTGAAATCATAAAACTCCCAGAAGAAAACACAGGAGAAAAGCTCCTTGACAATGGAGCCTTGGCAATGATTTTATGGCTATGATGACAAAAGAACAGGCAACAAAAGCAAAAATAAACAAGCAGGATGACATCAAACTGGAAAGCTTCTGAACAGCAAAGGAAACAATTAACAAAATTAAAAGGCAACCTACGGATCGAGAGAAAATATTTGTAAACCATATATCTGATAAGGGATTAATATTCAAAATATATAAGCAACTCATACAACTCAGTAGCAGAAAAATAAATAACCCAATTTAAAAATGTGCAAAGAACCTGAGCAGGCATTTCTCAAAGGAAGATGTACAAATGGGCAACAGGTATATGAAAAGGTGCCTAATACACTAATCATCAGGGAAATGAAAATCAAAACCACAATGAGATGACCTCTGTGAAATAATAATAAAATATAGATTTGGTCTCATTCCTGGCACCTCAATAATTTCCTGGGTGATAGGAGTGTCTTTTGTTCTAATGAGGTGACTCTTGATAGGCTCGTAGATGTGGGCCAGTCACCAGAAATACCAAGTCTCAATTAGAAGCTTGGAACTTTCAGCCCCATCCCCCATTCTCTGGAGAGAGAAGGGCTGGAAATGGAGTTAATAATCAATCATGCCTATGTGATGAAGCTTCCATAAAATCCCTGAACTATGGAGTTTGGAGGGCTTCTGAGGTGGCAAACCCAGCTGCATGCCCAGAGGGTAGTACACCCCAACTCCACAGGGACAGAAGCTCCTGCACTCAGGACCCTTCCACACCCCGCCTGCTGTATCCCTTCATCTGGCTGTTTACCTGTATCCTTTACAGTATCTTTTGTTAATATAATAAACCAGTAAATGTTATGTGTTTCCCTGAGTTCTGTAAGCTGTCTCAGCAAATTAATCGGACCCAAGGAAGTGGCTGTGGGAACCCCAAGCTGGTTGGTCAGAAGTACAGGTCACAACCAGGGACTTGCAGTTGGCATCTGAAATAGGGAGCAGTCTAGTTTGACTAAGCCCTCAACTTGTGGGATCTGATGCTGTCTCCAGGTATATAGTGTCAGAATTGAATTAAATTATGGGACACCCAATTGGTGTCCACTGGAGAACTGCTTGGTGTGTGGGGGGAATTCCCACACATCTGGTGTCAGAAGTGTTGTGTTGAGTGGTATGTGAATGTAAAAAGAGAAATAGTTGGTTTTTCCTATTATACATTTTGGTTTTACATTTTACTCTTTGGTTTTTTCCTATCTTAGAACCTTGCACCTGTTAAAATGGCTATTATTATTAGAAAGACAAAATAAAAGCGTTGGTGAGGACGTGAAGAGAAAGGAACCTTGTACTCTGTGGTGGGAATGTAAATTAGTACAGCCATTATGGAGAACAGTATGGAGGTTTCTCAAAAAATTCAAAACAGAACTTCCATATGGTCCAGTAATCCCTCTTCTGGGCATATTCCTCAAGTAAATGAAATCAGTACCAATAGAAGAGATGTCTGCACTCCCAAGTCCACTGCAGCATTATTCACAATAGCCAAGGTATGGAAACAACCTAAGTGTCCCTCAGCAGATGAAGGGATAGACACATGTGACTCCACTCACACGAAATATCTAGAATTGGCAAATTCATAGAGACAGAAAGTAGATCAGAGGTTACCAAGGACTAGGAGAAAGGTGACATGGTGAGTTATGGCTTAATGATTACGGGCTTTCTTTTTCTGGGTGATAAAAATTTTCGGAAACAGTCGTGATGGTCGCACAGCATTTTACATGCAATTAATGCCACTGAATTGTACACTTAAAAATGATTAGGGCTGGTTTATTAGCTCAGTTAGTTAGAGCGTGGTGCTGATAAACCCCAAGGTTCAGGGTTCAATCCCTGTACTGGCCAGCTGCCAAAAAAAGTAAAAGAAAATGTAAATAAAAGGAAGAGAGGAATCAAGGGAGACCCCCAGGGTTTTGGCCTGAGCAACTAGAATGACATTGCCATTTACTGAGATGAGGAGGATGGCAAGAGCAGCAGGTTATGTGCTGGGACAGAGGCCAGGGCTCGGTTTTAGACATGTCTGAGATGCTCAGACATCCAAATGGAGATGCTGAGAGGGAAGTTGGACACACTTGTCTTGAGTTCAAGGGAGAGGTCCAAGCTAGAGCTATTGTTCTGGGGATCATCAGTGCATAGATGGTATGGAAAGCCTGAGGCAGGAAGGGAGCAAGAAGCCTAGCTGCTTTGCACACCACTGCATCCCCAGCACCTGGCACAGCAGGTGCTAAGTATCATACATATGGCAGGTATCTATCATACAGCAGGTGCTAAGTATCTACCGAACGAATAAACAGAATGCATACGGGGTGAGGCAGGAGGGAGAAACAAAATCTTTAATAGAACAAGTTGTATGAAGCCAGAAACTTAAAGCCTCTTGTTTGACAAGCCCAGCCTGTTTCCCAAGTTTGATGCAGTCATTTAGACGCTGATTCTGTCTGGTAAAATAAGCAGAGGTGCTGCTGCTTCTGACTTCAAATTAAAGGGTTTTTTTTTTCTTTATTTCGGCAGCTGGCTGGTATGGGAATCTGAACCTTTGACCTGGGTGTTATAACATCACGCTGTCACCCACTGAGCTAACTGGCCAGCCTTCTAGCAAATCTTGTGACACAACCAGAAAGAAAAAAATCAGTGGTTTGGGAGGCAAAATTACTGTGTCCTACATTCTATATTACTGAGTTTACTTGCTCAGCCACAAAGCAGGGGTTGTTAGTGCCTGTCTCCATTGAGGTCCTGAGATACTGTGTAATTAAATGAGGGAATCGATGCTTTCAGTTCACAGAACACAAGATGCTATTTAAATGCCACTTAACACTACTTTAATGAATATTACTATTACTTTTATGCTTTTGAAATCAAGGATATTATTTGTTACCATAATTATAATTTGAGTGTCTACTGCTACTGTCTTCTGGTCTTTGTTACCTATGCAGCAAGGCCTGGATTTTTAGAAAAGCAGCCCTAAAGGAACCTAACATTAAGCAGAGCTCCCCTCAATCATTTAACCCACGTGACTCTGCTATGACAACCCCACCCATCTCCACTAGCCCCAATCAGGAGGAAGCCCATTGGGGTACCTGGTGCTGGTGATGCTATCGGGGGAGGAGCCCAAAAGCACAAGCTCAAATTTGAATGTGAGGGGCATCGTCAGACAGAGGCAGCATTGCTTGAACCAAGATTTCTTTGCCCTAAGACTTTCAGGGTGCCAAGAAAGACCCTCTGGAAACCACCATGGACAGGTAAAGAGGCAGTCTCCCATGGGGGGTTGCATTGGCTAACGAGATGGGTAACTATCCCTTCCTCTCCTCTCACTGACTCAGAAGATCTGTCTCATATCTTCTGTTCAGATCTTGCATGCTCTCAGCCTAAGTCTCTCTGTTCCAAACTTCTCTCGGTCTCTCTTTTCCATGTTGCAAAAGAAATATTATGCACAATATATGACTTGTCCTGAGACTTGTACTGCAGATAGAACTAGTTTATGGCAATAATATTAACAAAAGCAAGTCTTTGCAGACTCAAATCATGAAAAGGTAATAGCAGTACTATACTAAAAACAGTAGTGGTAATTTTCATAATACTTTTGTAAATATTGAACAACAAAACCACTCGAAGACAATGTTTCTTAGGGAGACTTTACTGAACTAATTGAGCTAAAGTAAAGAAATTTTTACTTTATTTAAAATGTCAAACATTCAAAATTAAATGCTTGAAAATCACTATGACTGTGTCTATTCTAGGGAGAAAAATTCATTCAAGTAAGTTATTTAATGTTAAAGGTCCACTTGTTAGGCAGTGAATGGCATTTTTACTATTTAACTAATCTTTCCATTTGTTTAGACATGGCTGGACTTACTTGTTAAATGTGGGTTCTGTAAAATTTTCATAATGTCTTCATATGCATAGTAAGTTATTACTGTATTTCTCGGGAGCAGACAACGTCAAAGGACTCCTCAGTTTACAGTGACATTTTGAAAAATGACCTGAGGTATGAGTGCTGGCAAAGGTCCAGGGGAAATACTTGTACATAATGAAATGCAAAGCAAAAGTAAAGGCAGAAGCTAAAATTCACAGAAAGGCAAATAGAAAAGGAGAAAAGATGAAATTCAACAGGAGAAAAGGGAAATATGTAACTATCACTAAGGAAGATAATATCTGCAGAGCTCAAGGGTGCTGACAAGAAGATGACTTTATCAGGATTATTTTTAACCCATCCGTCTCTGGTTTGCATTGCTGGGGATGCAGCTAGTGTTCTGCCTCAGGGAGCACAGCTGTCCAGAGCAGCTGGCAACCTGCAGGCCTGAAAACCTGCCTCAGCCAAGTCCTTCCTACCCATGAGAAGCCAGGAGAACAGGGAAACAGGCTCCCGGCTAGGACTGGAGGGAAGAGATGGAAACAGGCTTCCGGGTAGGGCTGGAGGGAAGAGATGGAAACAGGCTCCCAGCTAGGACTGGAGGAAAGAGATGGAAACAGGCTCCTAGCTAGGACTGGAGGGAAGAGATGGAAACAGGCTTCCGGGTAGGGCTGGAGG
>NW_007728580.1:182327-185377 GCF_000696425.1 Galeopterus variegatus
GCAGCTGGCAACCTGCAGGCCTGAAAACCTGCCTCAGCCAAGTCCTTCCTACCCATGAGAAGCCAGGAGAACAGGGAAACAGGCTCCCGGCTAGGACTGGAGGGAAGTGATGGAAACAGGCTCCCGGCTAGGGCTGGAGGGAAGAGATGGATCAAGAAAGTTAATTAACAGGTTGGATTATGCAATTCATTTCACTATAACCGGTAACTTGTGACAGAAACAATAAAGGCCTATTGTATTTTCCCGTGGGGTAGGATGCAAACATCCATCTGAATCCCTTTCTCTATGTTACATCCTTCTTTTTCTTTCTTTCTTTTCTTTTTTTTTTTTTTGTGGCTGGCCACTATGGGGACCCAAACCCTTGACCTTGGTGTTATAACATGGTGCGCTAACCAACTGAGCCAACCGGCCATCCTTACATCCTTCTTTTTATACTCCCAGGACACTTTTCCTTCCTCATGATAACAGGTCTAACCCTCCTCGGTACCCGCCCCCCACACACTGCCCACGGTGCATGAGAAAAAATATAGTTTTCCCCACCTTTCTCGTCTATACAGTCCTGGATGGTAGGTTACGTGTAGAAGGGATTTATTGATAAGAGATGATGCTTAATCTATTTAAAGCTGACTAGGCCCCAAAGAGAGATTTTTTTTTCCTTTCTCTTCAGTATTTATTAAGCGCCTATTATATGTTTAGGTTATATGTGCTAAGGGTTATATGACTAATTTTTATATTGTTCGATATACATAATGTGCTACTGGTGATAAATCTAGTTCCCCGCTTCAAGGTTTAAAGTGCTTTCCAACAAGCTTCATGCACGCAAGGGGAGACATTTAAATCGAAACAGCTATACAGAGCTGTTGTCCTAGATTATCTACTTAATAAGGTTGATATTTTGGCAGTTAACTTTTAAAGTCAGGGTCTATCACCAGTAGCACATTATTAAAATAACAATTCTCAACATAGGTTCACACAAAGAATGGTAGGTGAATGTTCACAGACCTTTATTCACAATAGCCCCAAAGTGGAAACTACCCAAATGTCCATCAACAGGTGAATGAATAAACAAAATGTGCTGTGTCCATGCAATAGAATCACATTCTGCAGTAAAAGGAATGAACTGCTGATACTGGGTGAATCTCAAAGTCATTATGCCAAGTGAAAGAAGTCAGACACAAAGGAGGAGATATGTGTGATTTACCCGAAATTCCAGAAAATGAAAAGTAATTTATAATTACAGAAAGCAAATCAGTGGTTGCCTGGGAGGGAGGAAAAAAACTGACTGCAAAGGGGGACGAAGAATCTTTGGTGGGGTGGGGTTAGGTGCCCTGGAAAAGTTCTCAATCCGGACTGTGGTAACAGTTTGGGGTGTTTACATCTGCCACTATTCATAGAATCGTACGGTTTTTTGTTTTTTTTTTTTCCTTTTTGTCTTTTTTGTGTTGGGCAACGGATTGCAACCCTCAGTGTTGCGCCCGTACCGGACCGGGACCGGCAACGGGATCGCAACCCTCCGTGTCGCACCCGCACCTCGCTCAGCCAGTGAGCGGTGGTCTGTATGTGGGATCCGAACCCTCGGCGGGAGCGCCACCGAGCTCACAAGCGGCGCACTCTAGCAGTGCGCCACCGGGCCGGCCCAGAATCGTACGTTTTAAATGGGTGAAGTTTACTGTATGTAAATTATACTTCAGTGTAAAAAGGGAAATAAGTGAAAAAGGTTTCAATTCCTTTGCCAGCAAACCGTATTCAAATCCCGGCCTTTGCTTTGCTAGTTCTCTGCACTTCTGCCCAACACCATTAGGTGGCAGCAGTATCTCCACAAATTAGATAAATGCAAGAACGTTTCTAGAAAAGACCAGGAACAAAAACCAAAGACACAACTCGTGTGTTAGTATCAACCACACTGTATAGCTTGTATTACTATCTTTGCAGCTGTAATGTACTCTTAATTTCCTTAGCTGATAAAACCAAGGTCCAGGGTTAGATCCCTGCACCTGCCAGCTGCCAAAAAAACACAAAAGACAAAAAAAAGAAATGTGTGTTACCAGAGAATATTTCCACAAATTCAGTTCAATTTAGTGTTCATGGATATGCAAAGCACTGTACTAGGAGCTAGAAAAAGAAGAGGAGGAGGAATAAGCCCCTATGTGTGAACAACAGAGCATATTTAGATTGCATTGCCAGGTTAAAAAAGCAGCAAGGTACAAAATTACACACGCAATTAGTGTAATCCAAATCATGTAAATCATGCCTATTAAAAAACTATAGGAAAAACACAAGACTCTTAACAGTCATCATTCGGCACTATGTCTAATTATCACCATTTGGCACTATGATTGTGTGTGTGTGTGTGTGTGTGTGTGTGTGTGTGTGTCTAGCAGCACAGGGATCCAAACCCTTGACCTTGGTGTTTCACTCCCACGCTCTAACCAACTGAGCTAACCGGCCAACCAGATACTATGATATTCTACATTTTAAAATTTAAAACTTTTTTTCTCTTTGCTTCTGCTTACTCATTTATCATAAAGAATATTACAAAGGATACAGATGAAGAGACGCACGGAGCGAGGTACGGGGGAAGGGTGCGGAGTTTCCGTGCCTCCCAGGCACGTCACCCTCCAGGGCCGTCCGCGGTCGGGCCGTGGGGACGCTCTCTGCGCCCGGTCCTTTCGGGTTGACGGAGCCGTCGCTAACGGCCACGCCGCCTGCTCCCACTCCAGCGCCGCTGAGCAGCCGCTCG
The DNA here is from genome assembly GCF_000696425.1 of Galeopterus variegatus. NCBI lineage: Eukaryota > Metazoa > Chordata > Mammalia > Dermoptera > Cynocephalidae > Galeopterus > Galeopterus variegatus. Next base: position 185,068 of record NW_007728580.1, read on the forward strand.
CAGCCCGGCTTACAATTTAAAACTTTCTATTTTCCTGTAGTGGTCAAGTTTGACAATAACTAATATTGCTCTTATACATTTAAAAATATATATTTATAAAGTAACACTCTCTGTCTCAAAACCCAGAAAATCTAACTGGGGAGACAGAGATGTCGGCAAGTGATAAACTGGAAAATAATAGGAAACAAGAGGAGGGTTTTTGTTTGTTTTGTTTTGGTGGCTGGCCAGTATGGGGATCTGAACCCTTACCTTGGTGTTATCAACACCATGCTCTCCCAGGTGAGGGGACAGTGGCATAGGGGCCCTGCTG
>NW_007728580.1:189041-194614 GCF_000696425.1 Galeopterus variegatus
TTTCCTTCTCAAAAGGTGCAGTATGTAACTTCACAAACACAAATTAAATTTCTGCTGAGGTCTTTCTCCAAACTCAACTCGTTTCCTGATCCTTACTCCACAAAATCCGTAGCTTTTCTTCACTCTGCAGGACGAGTGCTACAAAGGGTTTTGGCTCATCACTTACTAGCGTGCACTTTTGCAAGCTGCTTATCCTCTCTGTAACACAAGGACAGTGACTGCAAGCCTCCCGAAAGATCATAGTGGGAGAGATGAATTAATGACAGCAAAGCCACCAGAACCGCAACAAACCTTAGTAAACGTCAGTTGCATCCCCTGCTCTCTCCCCAGTCCGGTTGCCACGTGGAATTGCTCTTCCTCCGCTACATCTCAGACTGGGACCTGGACCCCGGCCGGTGCTACCGGGTCACCTGGTTCACCTCCTGGAGCCCCTGCTACGACTGTGCCCGACATGTGGCCGACTTTCTGAGAGGGTACCCCAACCTCAGCCTGAGGATCTTCACCGCGCGTCTCTACTTCTGCGAGGACCGCAAGGCTGAGCCCGAGGGGCTGCGGCGGCTGCACCGCGCTGGGGTCCAGATCGCCATCATGACCTTCAAAGGTGCAAAGGGGACCTTCCTGCACGGGCTCAGTGCAGCAGACATCATTCGGAATGGCCATTTGGAATGAAAAGAGTCCACAGGGGAAATGGAGGGGGCAGAACTGTGCAAGGGTTCTGGTTCACCTTTAGAGTTAAAATTCTCCATTAGAATTGGAGGAAAAAATAACTTGAACACAAGGCCCTGGGGAAATGAGAATATAGGACCAGTTTTCTTTCTTTCCCTTCGATTCGGTACCTGAACTATTTCTCCCCTTCCCTCTTTTCTTAAAGATTATTTTTACTGCTGGAACACTTTTGTGGAAAATCATGAAAAAACGTTCAAGGCCTGGGAGGGGCTGCATGAAAATTCAGTTCGTCTGTCCAGACAGCTTCGTCGCATCCTTCTGGTAAGGGCTTCCTCGCTTCTCATATTCTTTCTCTCCCATGGTCTTTTCCTGGGGCCTCTTACATTTCTTATATGATCAGCTGTCCTTGTCTGTGTATTCCCTAAACAATGCAGCATAACAACAATTTACATAGAATTTACATTGTATGACATATTATAAGTAACCTAGAGTTTACTTAAAGTATGAGGATGTCATAGGTTATATGCAAAGCCAGTTTAGAAGCCTTTCCTCCCCTCCCCGTCCCCCAACCCAATTTCGAAGCCTTTCATGCAATTTACTTCTCTCTTCCTCTGCAGCCCCTATATGAGGTTGATGACTTACGAGATGCATTTCGTACTTTGGGACTCTGATAGCAACCTCCAAGAATGTCGCATAGAATGAAGTGTCTCTGCTGAAGATAACGGACAAAAGAACAATCCTTTAAATTTTGTTTTCCTTCAACTCTTACCTTCTCAGAGTTTAGAGAAAAAAATATTTATATATGACTCTCTAATAGTATCTATGTCTTGAAAATAGAGAAGGAACACAGATGCACCAGGGTAATGCTGCACCTGGGGCAGTTTTGAATGCATGTTGTCCCCTACCGGGAACAACAGGACTGCAGGAACTGGGAGCATCCTGAAGTGTCAGTGTTCTATGACTTTTAGGCAGGATGAAAGCAGAAGGTGGATCCTAAAGAGCCTGGTGAGAGGATCAAATGTTTTTATATCCAGATGCTTTATTATTTAATTCATCTGAGTTGTCAATGGTATTAGTGATAGGCTTTTCTATTCTTTTCTTTTGAGGTTCAGTTTCAAGTAACATAAACTCATCTATAGAACCTTCTAATGAGAGAATCTGGGTGATAGTGACCCCAGCCATCTCTCCAACGTATTAACATCCAAGCATGTGCTGTACGTTTTAATTGTCTGAGGCATGTTTTTATGTTTGTACTTAAGAGGATTTTGGGGGGGAGGAGAGATACGGACAACCATGGTCACCCTCAGGCTATTTTAATTGAAGGATCTTAAAATGGATCTGAGGACTATGAAGAAGACATTCTAACAATGAGTCGATGCTCCGAGAAGCAAATCCTCTGGAAACACAGACTCCTTTAAAGAAGTCCATAATTTAGAAACACCTACTAACTTCACACGTAACTAGTGAACACTTGGAAAAGGGTTGCTTGAATATTGACATGAGGAAAATCTATTCTCCCTGGTAGATCTTTTAACTTCAGCAGTGCCAACCAGGTCAAGGTTTTTTGCCTTTTATGTGTGTGTTATGCTTCTCCAAGAGATAAGTTAACTATATAAGGGAGTGTGACAAAAAAGAAAATATTGGGAAGGGAAGGGTGAGAGAGCATTGCAAGGGAGTCATGCTCTATCCAGCAAAATGTAGGGAGACAACACGGTCTCTATTTGTTCCTATTGGTGCCTATTTGACATTAACAACTATCCTTGATGGCAAGAAAAATATTCAGGATAACCATTTCCCTGTGCAGTTATTGCCTAGCAACCCTTGCGATGCAGATGAACAGATCCACAGGAAAACTTGTATGCACAATTGTATTATTTTAATCTTATTGTACATAAGTTTGTGAAAGAGTTAAAATTAAAAATTGCTACTTCATGTATTCATTCATATTTTATACTATGCTATATAGTGTCTAACATTTTAGTTATCATAATTTCCTTTTCTAATATATTGAAATGGTTTCCTAACATCTCATAAACTTATAACGTTAGAAATAATCTAATGACAAGGTTCAAAAGTGTAACATAATCTGACATTGTAGTAATATTGCTATGAAGCAACTCTCTTGACTTTTAGTAAATTTTTCCCACAGCAAATTTAATTCTGGTTCATTTTTCATCAATTGAAAAGATGATAAATAATTTTTTTTTTTTAAAGATGACCGGTAAAGGAGATATTAACCCTTGACTTGGTGTTGTCAGCACCACGCTCACCCAGTGAGCTAACCGGCCATCCCTACGTGGGATCCGAACCTGTGGCCTTGGTGTTATCAGCACCACACTCTCCTGAGTGAGCCACGGGCCGGCCCAATGATAAATAATTTTGGAAGTTTTGGAGAAAAAATACTGAATAAAATAATTCCAAAATTAATTTATAATAATTTAAAATAAAAAGTCAGTATAATGGAATAGACTTGGGAGTTCAGAAATTAACCCACACATCTATGGTCATCTGATTTTTTTTCTGGGGTTGGGTGGCTGGCTGGTAAGGGGATCCAACCCCTTTGACCTTGGTGTTACAACACTTTGCTGTAACCAGCTGAACCAGGTGGCATGCCATTTATGGTCAACTGAGTTCTGACAAGGGTGCAAGGACCATTCAATGGGCAAAGAATAGTCTTGTCAGCAAATGGTGCTAGGCCAACTGGATATCACGTGCAAAAGAATAAATTTGTGCCTCTGCGACATACCATATATAAAAGTTAACCCAAAACTCATCAAATACCTAAATGTAAGAGCTAAAACTATAAACCCTTAGAAGGAAACACAGGAGGAAATCTTCGTGACTTTGGATTAGGCAACAGTTTCTTAAATATGACACCAAAATCAGAAGAAATGACAACAAAAAATAGATAAATTGAACTTCACCAAAACTAAAAACTTTTGAGAATCAAGGGACACTAGTAAGAAGGTGAAAAGACAACACACAGAATGGGAGAAAATATTTGCAAATTATATATCTGATAAAGGCCTAGTATCCAGAACATATAAAGAACTCATAACCCAACAATAAAAAGACAAACAACCTGACTAAAAAGTGGCCAAAAGACTTGAGTAGACATTTCCCAAAGATTTACAAATGGCCAATAAGTACATAAAAAGATGCTCAATATCATTAGTCATTAGGGACATGCAAATTAAAACTACAATAAGACATTACTTCATAGCCACTAGGATGGTTGTAAACAAAAAACTGATAATAACAGGTGTTGGTGTAGATGTGGAGAAATTGGAACCCTCATACAGTTGCTGGTGGAAACTTAAAATAGTACAGCTGCTGTGGAAAACAATTTGGCAATTCCTCAAAAGTTAAACATAGAATTACCATGTGACCCAGCAATTCCACTCGTGGATATATTGAAGAGAATTAGAAACAGAGAATTAAGGCTGGCCCGTGGCTCACTCGGTAGAGTGCGGTGCTGATAACACCAAGGCCACGGGTTCGGATCCTATATAGGGATGGCCGGTTTGCTCACTGGCTGAGCGTGGTGTTGACAACCCCACGCCAAGGGTTGAGATCCCCTTACCGGTCATCTTTAAAAAAAAAAAAAAAAAGAAACATAGAGAATTAGAAACAAAAACTTGTACATGAATGTTCAAAACAGCATTATTCATAATAGCCAAAAAGTGAACACACCCAAATGTTCATCAACTTGAGGCCAGAGGAAGGGTCTGGGTAGGCCCAATAGCCAGCCTCAACCCATCCCGTCCTCTTACCAGGCTCTTGACTCTGCCAAAGGAAAGAATTCAAGAGCAGAGTCACAGTAGACAGTGAGACCAGGTTTAATTTAACAAATAAGAGAACAGACGTCACAGAGAAAGTGGGGCATAGCACCAGAGACTGAGCAGAGCCCACTCCAAGTTTAACACAAAAGTAAGAAATAGGTATACACACTTAGGGCCGAGCCTGTGGCGCACTCGGGAGAGTGCGGCGCTGGGAGTGCAGCAGCGCTCCCGCCACGGGTTCGGATCCTATATAGGGATGGCCGCCGGTGCGCTCACTGGCTGAGCGCGGTGCAGCCGGTCTCAAAAAAGACAAAAAAAAAGAAATACACACTTAAAGTCCAGTACAGAGTGCAGGCTGGCTCAAGAGAGTGAGCAGCCACTCGCTGAAAGTAAGTTTAATACAAAAGAAAGCATACACACCTAAGCCAGTGAAGTGCAAGTTTGCCCCAGGAAAGTAACAACCCGGCCTTCTGCCAGTATTCAGCTTTTATAGTTTTGCTTTCTAATGCATATTCACGATACCTAATGAATATTCACTTATGGGGGTGGTTTCCTGTTATGTAACATAGTCTCACATATGCTCAGTTGGTCTTCCCTCACAGCATACTCACTGGCCAAATTCTATCACATGCACTAGATGTATTCAAGAATATTCTGTGCTCTTTAGCACCCCTAGTGGAAGGTCATTCAAAGGATAAATTCCATTATACTGAGCGTGCCCGGCTACCTGGGTTATATACCCTTCTCTACTGAGCATGCCCAGCCACTGGATTTGCATAAGCCAGCCCCTTGTGGTCTAAATTTCTCTGTGTTGGTGCCAAAAAAAGGTTAAACTGGCAAAGTAACTTTCCCCTAGTAGAGGACCTAGAAGAGGGGCCTGAGACATTGAGGAATGGCTTGAAACCCAAAAGTGTGCCCTGTAACCTGAGCCCATGGAAAACAAGCACCTCCTACCTCAAGCTGATGAATGGATACACAAAATGTGGTACATCGATACAATGGGATTTTATTTAGCCATATAAAGGAATGAAGAACTAATGCATGCCAATAACATGGATCAACCGTGAAAACATTGTGCTATGTGAAAGAAGTCAGTCATAAAAGGCCCTCTATTGTATGATTTTA
>NW_007728580.1:194721-197062 GCF_000696425.1 Galeopterus variegatus
ACTGAGCGTGCCCGGCTACCTGGGTTATATACCCTTCTCTACTGAGCATGCCCAGCCACTGTATTTGCATAAGCCAGCCCTTGTGGTCTAAATTTCTCTGTGTTGGTGCCAAAAAATGGTTAAACTGGCAAAGTAACTTTCCCCTAGTAGAGGACCTAGAAGAGGGGCCTGAGACATTGAGGAATGGCTTGAAACCCAAAAGTGTGCCCTGTAACCTGAGCCCATGGAAAACAAGCACCTCCTACCTCAAGCTGATGAATGGATACACAAAATGTGGTACATCGATACAATGGGATTTTATTTAGCTATATAAAGGAATGAAGTACTAATACTTGCCAATAACATGGATCAACCTTGAAAACATTGTGCTATGTGAAAGAAGTCAGTCATAAAAGGTCCTCTATTGTATGATTTTATTTATATGAAATGTCCAGAATAGGAAAAGTCACAGAGACAGAAAGATTAGTGGTTGCCAGGGGCTGGAGGGAGGAGAGAATGGGTAGTGTCCACTTAATGGGTAAGGCCTTTCTTTTGGGGGTGATGAAAATGATCTGGAATTAGATAGTGGAATTAAGTGAATTTTATCTTATTTTTTTTTAAAGTCAGTATGACTTTGGAGTCTGGCAAATCTGAATTTGAATTCTGGTTCTGTGTGACAGTGGGCAAGGTATTTAACCTTTGTAAAGCCTTCACTTCCCATCTGTAAAATGGAAATGATAATGTTAACGTTTTATGTATGTTTGTTAGTATTAAAAGATAACACAAAGCTGGTACTATATTAATCAATGGCATCACTATCCTTTCTATTTGCTGGACAGAAATCTAAAACTCACCCCTGACATCACCCTCTGCCCCCGTATCCAGTTGCGTAGACTTTTTGTTCTAAATACCTTTGTTTTTCTTTCTTTCTTCCTTCCTTTCTTTCTTTCTTTTTGGCAGCTGGCTGGTAAGGGGATCCGAACCCTTGACCTTGGTGTTACCAACACTGTACTTGAATCAACTGAGCCCCTAAAGATCTCTTGAATTAACTTTTTTATATCTACTCTACTGCCACCTGAGAGAGATGAAAAGAAAGCAGCTCCTGACAGTTGAGAGCTGGTCCCACAGGCCTCGGGCCTCGGCCATGCTCCCCCAGCACCTGCAACCAGCCCAGCAATGACCACTGAGCCACCACAGGAGGCACCCCTGGCTCCTGAGCCAGGGTAGTGGAGGGCTACCGCCTTGGCCATACCCCAACACCCACAACCAGCCCAGAATGACCACTGAGCCACTGCAGCAAGCACCCCAGACTCCCAATCCGGGGCAGTTGGGGGCTGAGGGCCTCGGCCATGCCCCACTGACATCTGCACTAGCCCAGCCATGACCGAGCCACTGCTGGAAGCCCCCTTGTCTCCAGTGCAGGAATGAAGGGGGTACCACTGAGTTCAACCAAGCCCCCTCCTCCATCCTCCTTCCCCACCCTATTTACTTTTCCTTCTCTTCTCCTCCTCCCCCTCAACTGCTCTGCAACAAAATCTTAGAATGTAAAAAAAATAATGTTAATAAACTTTAAAAAAAAAGAAAAAGAAAGCTGGTCCCACGCTCATAACTAGGTCACGTTATTGTCCTGTTGGACATAAACAGTCTCAGAGAATACCAACCTCAGACAGGGTTACTCTGAGACCATGATGCAATGAGAGAAAGAAAGGCCACTTCATAATTTTGTCTAAACACAGACAAAAGCAAGGTCACTGTGCCACTCGCACAATACCAAACACTCCCTTTCTTGGCTAAGATGAATGACTGTTACTTATTTATCAATTATAGCTTTACCCTTGTTCTAGTCTGCCCTCCCTAGAAACTAGATTTATTCACATATTCAATCTCAGAATTGACCCCATTCCCTGACAACATCTGATCCAGAGCAACCTCTTCTTTTCTTTGAGCACTCCCTAAATCACCTAACCAAAGCCCCAATTCTATAATTAGTTCTTTCCAAGACCCCCTTACCAAGACACCTCCTGACCCACGGCTCCCAGTGATGTGTGTTCTTTCTCACTGCCATGAGTAATAAACCTGACGCATTCAACTGCGGTGCGTTCCTGGTGGTCTTTGGCTGAAGGCCATTGACACAGCTGAGTCTGAACCATCAACGTTTCTTGTGTAGTCTGTTGCAGTAGCCTATGATGTTCACTAATTCTTATCACATTTTACTGAGAGTCACTCTGTCGTAGTGACAATGATTTTTTAATTTTCTCGGGGGTGGCTGGACAGAATAGGGATCTGAACCCAGGTGTCATAACACCACCCTCTAGCCAAATAAGTTAACCAGCCAGCCCCTACGATGACTTTTTTTTTTTTT
>NW_007728580.1:198241-201459 GCF_000696425.1 Galeopterus variegatus
TTTTTATTAATGTTTTTTTAATATTTATTTTTATAGAATCAAAATTGATTATACATATTTTTGGGTTTCAACATTGAGATATGTGGATCAAATCAATATTACTAACATATATATTGTTACAAATTGTAATTATTCTTTATGCCCCTTGTCCAATCCCTCCTCATCCCCCTTCCTCTCCCCCTCTCCCCGCTCTAATCACACTAGATATCTTCTGTCCCTCTGAAAGAGTAATGGTTACTCTGTTGATCTGCTTCCCAAATGATCTGTCCAATGCTGAGAGGCATGATCAGTCCCCCAATACTATCATAGAGCAGATGTCTCTTCCATCACTATGAAATGGGCTCTGTGGAGACAGATATCCTCCTCCTTTCTCTATCTCTGCTGGTGACTCTCCTTGTGTCAACTCACTCCAGTGGCTGGTGGACCATCTGCATAGTGGTTGTGGCATCTAGCCACCTTCACGGCAGCCATGGTTATCATGGTAGCTATGGGGGGGCCACCCACATGGAGGAGATATTTTTGGCCTGCTCTGTGATGCTGGCAGTGTGCCTGGTTGTAGAGAGTGTCTGATCCCCAGTTCCATGCCCTGGATCACTGAGTGGGTCCCAAGGCACTGGCATGGTGTGCCTAGTTGTGGGAGGGGGATCCAGTCCCCTTCTCCATGCCCTGGGTCCAGGGCAGGCCCTGAGGCACTGGCATGGGGTGCCTAGTTGTGGGAGGGGAGCTCAGGTCCCAGGCTCCATATCCCGGGTCCCTGGGTGGGCCCTGAGGTGCTGGCATGGGGTGCCTGGTTGTGGGAGGGTAGTCCAGTCCCCTTCTCCATGCCCCGGGTCCATGGGCAGACCTGAGGCACTGGTGCAGTGTGCCTGGTGGTAGGAAGGGGATCTGGTCCACTTCTCCATGCCCCTGGTCTCAGGGAAGGCCCCAAGGCACTGGCATGGGGTGCCTGGTTATGGGACGGGGGTCTGGATCTTGGCTCCATACCCTGGGTCCCTGAGTGGGCCCCAGGGCACTGGCACAGGGTCCCTAGTTGTGGGATGGGGGTATTGTCCCCATCTCCATGCCCCAGGTCCCCAGGCATGCCCCAAGGCACTGGCATGGTATGCCTGGTTGTGGGAGGTGGGGTCCAGTCCCCTTCTCCATGCCTCGGGCCCCTGGGCAGGGCCCTGATGTGCTATCCCAGAGTGCCTGGTTGTGTGGGGTGTCTGGTCCCCAGCTCCTTACCCCGGGTCCATAGATGGGCCCTGAGGTGCTGGTGCAGTGTGCCTGGTTGTGGGAGGGGGGCCTGGTCCCTTTCTCCATACCCTGGGTCCCAGGGCAGGCCCTGAGGTGCTGGCACAGTGTGCCTGGTTGTGTGTGGGGAGGTCCAGTACCTGGTTCCATACCCCTGGTCCCTGTGTGGGAACTGGGGCACTGGCACAGGGTGTCTGGTAGTAGGAAGGGGGTCTGGTTTCCAGCTCCATACTCTGGGTCCCCTTGCAGGCCTCAGGGCACTGGCATGGGGTGCCTGGTTGTGGGAGGGGGTCTGGTCCCCTTCTCCATGCCTTGGGCCCCCAGGTGGGGCCCTGAGCACTGTCACAGCATGCCTGGTTGTGGGGAAGGGGTCCAGTCCCTGGCTGCTATCCCCGGGTCCCCAGGCAGGCCCCTAGGCATTGGTGGTATGCTGGTATGTGGAAGTGGGGTCCAGTCCTTGACTCCAATCATCAGGGTCTGGGTGGGGCCCTGAGGTGCTGGTGGTGCGAGTGGTTGTGGACGGGGGTCCTGCCCCTGGCTCCATGCCTCACGTCCCCTGGTGGGCCCAAAGGCATTCATGGTGTGCCTGGGCCAGAACTAAGTTTTTGTCCTTTGCTTGCTTCTGAAATGGGAACTTCCTGTGGGAACCAGTACTTGANGGTCCTGCACTGATTGGGGGGCAGATCGGCTGTCCTTGCTGTGTCCCAGTGTTCTCCTGGTCGGCCTGTCTCCCCCACCTCCCGTGCTCCAAACACTTCCCATGGGACCGGCCTGGTGCCGTCCCTTGCGATTACTCACTGGCCTCTGAATGGCTCCCCTTTTTCTGGTTGTTCTGGCTCCTCGCTCCTGCATGGGTCCACAGGAACCCTATTAGTGGTCTTGCTGTCCTGGGGGCCACCAAGGATCACTTCTCACCTGCGGCCTCCAAGTAACTCCATCTGAAGGGCACAGCTGCGGCTCCTGCCGGCTCCTGCTCCATGAACTCAGACTTAAAGCTCCAGCCTTAAAGCAGCCGCAGCCCAAAGCTCTCAGAGCAGCTTTTCTTTCTCTCATCGTGGTTTCTCCCACCTTCATGCACTCTGTAGATCTCTCCTCCTCTTCCCCTGAGCTCCAGCAGCCCCAGCTTGGCTGATGTTACATTTTTATAGTTGTAAATTGGTTGTTTTGTGGGAGAGAGTGACGCTGGGGACCATCTATTTCGCCATCTTGACCAGAAGTCTTTTTTTTTAAATTTTAAAAAGCACAAAAATTCCTGCTTTCAANCCATCTTGACCAGAAGTCTTTTTTTTTAAATTTTAAAAAGCACAAAAATTCCTGCTTTCAAGAGGCTTTGACAATTCATGTACACGGAGGAAATATTACATAAAGTTTTTAAATGGGAGGTGGGAAATTGCTCTTCACAGAAAGTGCTATTTGTGGTACTTTGGAATTTAAATAAATGTTCAATTTATTAAAAATACAAATTTAAACACCTAATTTTTAAGTCCTTATTTCAAATTTTAAAATTGTGTTATACAATTTAAAAATAAATTTTTTGTATTGAAAGAAACCACTTTCACTTGTTTTTTAATATTAGAGCAGCTCAAGATAGATATTAAACTTTTTAAAACAGTTCTATTAATAAATTTGATTACACTACTTTTAACATTTTAAATTACAAAATGTATGTTAATATAACTGCTTTTTGACCACTTTAAATGCTTGACAGGGAAGATTTGCAAGCAAATCTAACAAATTAAACCTATAAAATGGCAAAACATGTTTTCTTAAATATTCCAAATATCTCAGTACTGTTGACAGGCTTAATCAAATTCTCTTACACCTTTCATCTTAAAATGCCAATATCTAATACATCAGATTCTTTAAATTACTTCTGCATGCATATTATCCTGAATCAAAACTGAAGATATTAATATAATTGGTTTCGGGCCAGCCCGTGGCTCACTCAGGAGAGTGCGGTGCTGATAACACCAAGGCCCCGGGTT
>NW_007728580.1:202209-205540 GCF_000696425.1 Galeopterus variegatus
GGCTGAGCGTGGTGCTGACAACACCAAGTCAAGGGTTGAGATCCCCTTACCGGTCATCCCTATATCGGAAAAAAAAAATATATATATATATATATATATATATATATATAAAATTGGTTTGATCTATTTCACTGTCTATACATTTAAGTCCAGACCTTTATAGAATTGCAAAGTATTTAATCTCCTTAAGGTGAGCTGAGAATTCAGGACAATAATGTGGATGTTTATGCATCAGAAGGTTACAGATTCCAGACCAGGGCCTGGAATCTGAGAACTAGGCAGTTCCAGGTTTATTCTGTTAGCTGAGAAATGTTCACATGGGACCTTTTATAGGCTTGTAAGGGAACAGTAGATCCCTAAGTCCTCCCAGTAACTAAATTTTAGTTACCTGATTTGGGGAGATGGAAGCTGGCACCCCTGCCATGTTGAAGCTAACTTTTTTTCACTACTTGATCCAATTCAAATAATCTCTCTACTGATTGATTCTGGATTCCTTCTAATTCAATTAGAATGACTAATCTAATGTGGAAAGCTGAATAACAATGCAACAGCAGGAGTTCCCCCCTTATCCTCAGTTTCGTGTTCCACTATTTCAGTTACCTGCAGTACAGTACAATAAGGTATTTTGAGAGTGAGAACAAGAGAGTGGGAGAGACACTGCATTCACAAGACTTTTATTACAGTATATTGTTATAGTTGTTCTATTTTATTATTGTTGTTGTTAATCTCTTACTGTGCCTAATTTATAAATTAAACATTATCTAGGTGTGTATGTATGTATGAGAAGTAAAATTGTGCACATATGGTTCAGTATTATCCGCATTTTCAGGCATCCATTGGGGGTCTTGGAAGGTATCCCCCGAGGATAAGGGGGACCACTGTACAATGCAGTTTGAGAAGTTGCTTGTCACTATATGATTTAATGACAAATAAGTGATAACAGTAATGTTTTGGGATTTCTGGAAGAAATAGATTATTGTGTGTTAAATAGAACAAGAAAGGGTTGACAGAGGAGGCTGAAATTTACCTGGATCTTGGACAAAATGTTAAAGAAATATTTTAATATATTTCTAAAAACCTCTGTAGATAGAGTGATGAGTGGCTCAATTATGACCTTTCTGATTTTGGTAAAAACATTTCTTTTTTTTTTAAAAAAGATGACCGGTAAGAAGATCTTAACCCTTGACTTGGTGTTATCAGCACCGCACTCTCCCGAGTGAGCCACGTGGCCCCTTGGTAAAAACATTTTAAAGATTGATGACACTACTGTGATGAAATAGTGCCATATACTTTTGGTGGCAGGGTCAACCATTTCTAGGAATCTAATCTGAAGAATTATCTCATTTGTGTACACAAGCTTACATATACAAGGATACTCATTTCAGCGTTGTTCGTAGTCGGGAGACTCTGAAAGTAACCTAAAGGCAGTAGTAGAATGGTAAGTATATCACATAGCAGCCATACTTTATAAGAACATGCAGCCATTTAAAATGAAAGAATGATGTAAAGCCACGTGAGTGTGTATATCTACCTATATATACACACATACCTATATATGTAGACACAGAACAATATCCAAATCATACTGATAAATGAAAACTTTGTTTTAAAACGATTCAAACAGCTTGATCTCATTTATGCTTTAACATGTGAGTATATATAGATAGATACACACACACATCCTTTTTTTTAAACATACACATATACATATATGCTTGGCTAAAGGGCTGAAGAGATAAACTCCAAACTGTTAGCTGTGATTAACTCCAGGAAAAAAAAATAGATGGGAGGTAGAAGGTGGCAGAAAGGGAACTTTCACTTTTTACCCTATATACGTCTGCAAAAAAGTATAAGTTGTAACTTTTTAATAATTAAAATGAAAGAAAAGAAATACCATTGAAAACTTAGATCTCAATATAAATTCTAATATTTTATATTCTCCAGTGTAGTTGAGAAGATTCTAATAAAATAAGTCTAGCAGAGGGGATGGCATGGGTCTTAGAATGTCTAAACACTTTTCTTCTACATGTGATAATCTGTGCCAATAATCATAAAGCTAAGCCTATAGGACCCCAGTGTCATAACATTTCATAGCAATAGAAACAGCTTTGGATAGATAGGATGGCTTCAAGTGCGTTAGTCCTTGTTTCACCAGTGATTTATGAAACACTTTTTTGAGCAATCTGCAAAAAAGGGAATTTACGAGTCAAGGTGAAACCACAGAAAGAGAACCCACAGGAGATATATATTAAGGAATTGGCTTATGCGATTGTGGGGCTGGCGAATCAAGTCCGAAATCTGTAGGGCAGGCCGTCAGGAAGGGCAGGCTGGAACTCCAGGACATGAGCTGATGCTGTAGTGCACAGGGAAAATTTCTTCTTCAGGGAGGCCTTAGTTCTGCCCTCAAAGCCTTTCAACTGATTGAGTCAAGCCCACCCAATTATCTAGAATCATCTCCCATATTTAAAGTCAACTGATTATAGACTTTAGACATATCTACAAAATACCTCAGAGCAATACCTAGATTAGTGTTCGATTAAATAACTGGGAACTATAGAGCCTAGCCACGTTGACACCTAAAACACATCATATCACAGAGAGATAACATTTTGAGCGCAAACTGTATGTTTGTTGTGGTGCTGGTTACCTTAAATACTTTTACCTCATTCACCCATTATAATACACCGTAATTCCAAGGTTAGTTTCACCAAGGTCCCATAGCTGGTAAGTGACAAATGAAGGGTTTAAATTTGGGAACCTTTGACTCTGAAGTCTGTACTTGTCAGGGTATCAATGATTGAGTTGCAGGTAACAGAGACCAACTCAGTTTACTCATAAATGCACTCAACTCATATATTCATTTTATAGCCATATGTGGACAGTAACTAGAAAAGTGTCAGCAATCGAGGTGGTTCTAGTGACTGGCTACTTTTTCTGTTTTTCAGGGACCAGATGGCCTCTGTCTTCCCTGGTGTCTCCTTTTCTGTCTCAGGTTCCCTCTGTTCACCTCCCTTACCAGCTGACTTCCTCTGCTTACTCAGAGTTTCTGTTCTATAATACTTTAACTTGCATGCAACCCATCAGGGCTGCTCCTACTTCTCTTTCTATTTCATATACCTAATCTTTATGGCTAATAGGCAAGTTTTTCAAATTCCCCAAAGAAGGGGTAATTTGATTGTCCCAACTAATCTTTTGGGCCATGCAAATGATACTAAGATAGTAGAAATGGGAATAAGAAATGAGAAGTATTAAACAGTTTACAAAGAAGCAATTTGAAGAGATGACTGACTAGATAGGAAGGTTGCAAAAGGAAAGTAAATTAAAAGTAAAC
>NW_007728580.1:206248-210447 GCF_000696425.1 Galeopterus variegatus
ACCCACCCCCCAAACCCCCCACCCCCTGTGCCTCCTCCAAGGCTGGGCTCGAGGCCGGCAAGGATGGGTCGACGACCACTGGCTTTTCACTTGAGGGTTTGGCCTTCCCCACTCACCCCATAGGGACTGTTTGCTTTTGGGGGCTCATGAAAATCAACCTTTGAGAAAGAAAAGGGAATTTTCATGTTGCACGTTGACATGTGTAGGTGCATGTGTGTACTTGCACAAGCTTGCATGTGTGTACTTGCACTAGCTTGCATGTGTGTTTACTTCATGGAATTTTATTTTTGTGAAATTTCTTTCCAATTATGTAGCGAAATTCACCTCCATCTCCCAGTCAAACTTGGTTCCACAATCTTAAGCCTGGGTGTAACTAATACGAGGAATTTTCTTCTGGGTTTCTTGACAAGAGGATTGGTATTCTCAACAGTTGAGATTGTGGAGGGTTGGGAGAAACTAAGTTTTATACATTTCCATAGAGTTTACATCCTGCTGTAAAAAAGGTGTGAAGGGCCTGGCCTGGGACCCACAGTCCCCAGGCTGTTTCTCCAGAACCCAGCCACTCTCCCACTATGCCCCTGTTGTTTCTCTGAATCTTTTTCATGCAGCCTGTGAAAGGAAAACCATTCATTTGCTGATTTTTTAACACCACAGCTGAAACACCAAGTTATTTTCCTTTTTCAGGTTTCAGTTTATTCTGCAAATGGCTGATTTTTTTCTGTTATGAGCTTTGGTGATTGTGTCAGTGCTCCTTTGAAGAAATAGTAACACCTTGTGGTCTGAAAAACAAACCCACAGAATTCTGGGTTGACCAGAGGCTCCCTCGGGCCCTCATCGTCCCCAGCACGGACTCTGACATTTTGCTCTCGAGAAGCATGTTTCCACCAGTTGTAGTCAATACTACAATGCACTTTTCAAACTGTATTTGCCTCCAAGACAATAAAAAACCTTTTTTGAAAAAAAAATTGCTCTTCATGAAATTTGTGTGTGAGAGAATTATAGTATTTGTATTATTTTATTTTGTACATTGTTAGTTTAAAAGATTGAAACATCATAGGCCCTTGATATATATTATTGCTCTGATTGACTGAGCATCTTAAACTGGGCTACAGGTCAACCTTAATTCTCCTGACATTGCTTGAGACCAAGCCATAACTTCTCTTGCTTAGGCATCCACGTGCTGGTTCCATGAAAGCAAGGACAGCTTTATCTGTTCCAGGATGGATCAGGTCAGTTAGTGTCTGGTATCAGAGCAGGCCAGGGGATTATACAGTCCATCAGTCAAGGGCAAATTTCTCTGGCCTTACTGAGAAGAGAGGTGCTAAGTTATCCATCGAAAGTTGAGGGTTACCACAACCCACCACTCCTGAACAATGTGAAGATAGATTCAGGACATGAGGCAATTCAATAGACGGATTATGGCCTGGAGTCTGAGCTACGCTAGGGCCTGTGAGTTTTTCAAGGCTCTTAAAACTATTTGAGCAGTGTAGGTAAAATCAAGGTCAAGTGTTTGGATCCCTGTACTGGCCAGACACCAAAAAATTAATTAATTAAATTAAAGTAAAAACTATATGTGACCTAAAATCAAGCAAACTCCTCCATGATAAATTCCTGCAAAACCACAGTAAATAAATGTTTAATTAAATAACAACAAAACATAAAATACCAATAAGCCAATTGCAACCGAACTCATATATAAATTTAATGTTGCATATGATTATAGGCAACTGACATGATGTGTGGGAGGGAGCCCCTGTACTGTGTATGTGTGTATATATACACACATACACATATATATATATTTTTCTTTGTAATATGGTGTTTGGATATCTCAAAAAAAGCTTTCTGGCTGGGAAGAGACTGCCCCTACCCAATTTAGAGATAGTAAGGGCTCAGTCAGGAACATGCCTTTGATACGCAAACTAACAAATCAGAGCCATAGCTCCTATATCCCACCTGTACACCCCAGGAAGCAATATTTCTCTGCCTTTATCATCCCAGGGCCAGGTACCAGGCAACTAAGAACCACTTCTATAGTTTAGAGGCCACCACAAATTTATTCAAATTAGCCAATCCTAAGTTGTTTCCCTGTCCTCCTGACCCTACTGCCCCCAAGAAAGGCTCTGGCCTAAACCTTCTGCTTGCTCCTGTCTTCTGCCTCCTGACCACCCCGGTGTTCTTCCATGTGGCTCTGCATGGTGTTCTATGTCTCTGTGTCTCTAGGACCTGTGAGTTTATTAAACTGTTTGCTTGAGCCTCTCCTCTGACTCCTCT
The DNA here is from genome assembly GCF_000696425.1 of Galeopterus variegatus. Taxonomy (NCBI): domain Eukaryota; kingdom Metazoa; phylum Chordata; class Mammalia; order Dermoptera; family Cynocephalidae; genus Galeopterus; species Galeopterus variegatus. The sequence continues at coordinate 208,523 of NW_007728580.1, forward strand.
TGGGGCCATACCTGACTGATCATCCCTATAAAATGCTCCCTGTCAGGCTGGATCACAGACCTCTCTGCCCTGTCCTGTGCAGGTCCTGAGTCAGGTAAGCAAAAGAAAACCCAAGTAGCCGCCAGCAAAGTGGACATGCTTTATTCCAGATGGGAGCTCGGCCAACCAGAGGTTCAGAGCTGCTGCCTTCCATATGGAAGTACACAATAGTGGCAACAAGCCAAGGGGTACAGGGGCACACCTGTGCACTAACTCTACTCTTACATAACTTGTTACAACGGATGTGCTGAATCATACCCAGCCAGGTAAGAGGCGAGAGGGCCTGATGGTACTAACTCCATTCCCAAAAAAGAACTGTCTAAGGCCTGTAGGTCTTAAAATAGTCTCGAGCCATCTCCTTGATCCATCTCTCACTGGTGATTGTATCTTACACATTACGTGCCTCTTTTTCAAGTACATGAGTGTGTGTAGTTGGTGAAGGACAGCTTTACCCACCCCCCGGGGCATACACTATACTGGGTATTCCCTTTAACCCCTGATTATGTCCCTTGTTTTATCAAAGATGTACAGCATACTTCTGTCATTCTAAGATTTAACATTTTCTGGTTTTATTATTTCCTTAGAGAACCAAGTTTTTATTTTATTTGTTCTTGAACTTCAAGACTGGTGTAAAGGAGAGGATTACTCAGCTAGTGAGTAAGCCTAGCTGACAGCCCAGAATCTGTATTCCAGCATGGCTCTGTTGTTCTTTATTTTTTCATTATGTCGGGGTAACTTCTATTTCTTTTTGGGGGTGGGGGGGAAGCCCCCCTTGAAGTGACATGTAGAGGGTTCACTGAAGGGTGGCTGGCCAGTTAGCTCAGTCAGTCAGAATGCAGTGTTAAAACACCAAGGTCAAGTGTTTAGATCCCCATACTGACCATTGGCAAAAAAAAAAACCAAAACAACAAAAAACAAAAAACATACATATTTATAAAAATAATAAAAATTCACTGAAGGTTGAAAAATTATTACCTTGTGAGATGAAGATATTCAAAGGAAGCTTGTGACCCTCCATGGAAATGTAGAAGGAATTTGTACAAATATTTTCATTTTCAAGGATTTTGGTATGGAGTAAGGTATAGGGTAATTTCTCTCATTATTTTAAGGCTCTAGACTATTTTACCCCCATTGCTCACCAGGCTGTATAATCTCTCATATAGCTCTTATTTTATGTCATCATTCTAGAAAGCACTGTCAAGTCCTCTACTCAATGACCAGCCAGAACCTGGAAGAATATATGTGTAATTAATCTGTCAGAGAATATGACTGGTCCACCAACCTTGCCTTCAGAAATTCCATACAAAAATTCTCTCCTCCACCAAGACTATACCGTACTCTTGGTGTGCAGCTGTGGCTTTATCCTAGCAACTTGCTCATACCACTACCACAAGCCCAGAACAAGCTGCAGACCGTCCACCAACTTTTCAAAGATACTTGATAAGTTGCAGCATAAAGTGAATGCATCAAGCACCAAGAGGCAATCCAAGCTAGAGATACTGTTTTACATCTTGATGTGTCTCCTACCTACTCCAGTCCAAACTGGAATGTTGCTTTGTGTTGCTTTGCCCCCCACGGATTTGTCACCCCACTTCCCCTGGGTGATGGAGATGCAAAGGATTACTCAAAGCCCATCTCTTCTGAGCAGTGAGAAGCCCCAAAGTGGTTAACTTCCCTGGGACCCTCCAGCAAGAGGCATCCCTTCCTCGGGAAATTAACACCAAATGGGGGTTCTCTTCCTGCATTTACTTTCTAGACCAGGAAGTTACAGGAAGAGACATAGGTGGGGTTATAGTTCAACAACATGGGCTGGTAACTTTCAGTTAAACAAGCCAGATGACATTCCAGTAAGGCAATTAACAAAAGCTTGATCTTAGCAAACATTC
>NW_007728580.1:211295-213127 GCF_000696425.1 Galeopterus variegatus
CCTTTATAGTATATTCCACACTGGAAGACTGCTCCTTTTCTTATTTTATTTTATTTTATTTATTTATTTTTGTCCTTTTTGAGACCAGCTGCACCGTGCTCAGCCAGTGAGCGCACCGGTCATCCCTATATAGGATCCGAACCCGCGGTGGGAGCGCTACTGTGCTCCCAGTGCCGCACTCTCCTGAGTGTGCCACGGGCTCAGCCCTCCTTTTCTTTTTTTTAAAGCTACTTAAAGTAATAGAGATAATAAACCCTTTGGATTCTCCTCTCCAACAACCACTCTCTATGAGATACGGCCTCCCTGAAACCAATGCCCAACCCTAATAAAGACAAAAAAGTTCGTATTGAGGAAGTCCTGGCCTTCCTCTGACTCCTCGGCTGTCTCAAATACTTGATGCAGTGGGAAGGGCATGTGACCCAAAGTAAGGTTCTGGGTACGTGCACTCCATGGTTGGGTGTACAAGAATTGTACCCAGGTATTATTCCACAGGTATCCAAGCTGAAGGGCAGTGTCTGCTTCATTCCTGGCTCTGTAAACTGTAACAGGTCACTAATTCATACATCCACATTCTGGCCCATAAAGACAATCGCCAAATGGTGCCAATGCCTACAAAATCTGGAAAGAGTAAGAACGTATTTCCTATTGATTTCATAAAAACAGCCAGAATCCTGGCAGAAATAGATGGCACACTTTACCTAAGAAACCTGAGAGGAGTTTAGGAAAAGAATGTTTACAAAGGTGAGGCAGGGCTTAAGGGAGCCGGAAAGATAGTGAAGTGTCCTGGGACGAGTAACAGCTCAGGAGCTGTCTCTATCCCTTGTTACACACCAGCTGGGAGAGAGGCACAAAGGCTGGCTAGCTTGATGCACTGCAAGCCGTTCTAATCTCTGGACCATGAAATCTGCACAACACAAATAACTACCTTTGAGTGTTAATCAAATAAATTCTGCCCCTAGGGTTTTGAAACTGTCATGGTCCATGAAATTTGGTTTCTTTTTCCTTCTTATTTAAATCCTGCGCGGGGCTTCACGTACCCTTAATAAGAATTTAAGCCAAAAGGGATAAAGTACATTGAAACCAGTGAACTATAGAAGTTTTCAAAGACCTTAACAAAGATCTGTGAAGTTGAACTAGAGTCTTAACACAGAATCAGTCAATGATAGAATAATAAAATTAGAAGGGACACATGGTGATCCTCTATTTGTCCCCNTCTAAGCAACTGAGCTAACTGGTCAGCCCCCTGTAAGAAAGGTCCAGTGACTATTTATTCCGAATGAAATGTTTTCACATTGGCTCACACAAAGAAGAGATTTCATAAATATATAATACAGAATAAATATGGCAACAACTTATATAGCAGTGGAAACTTGAGCTCAAAATTCCATCCTGGAATTTTTACAGCCTTATACATCAAGGTCGTGGGTTCGGATCCCCATACAGGCCAACCACCAAAAACAAAACAAAACAATTCCATCCTGTGTCTCAAGATGGCTCAGCTGTCCCATAATTTTAACTTATTCAAACTACTTCGAATTTGTCTTTGGCATAGTGAATGGGGGTCTCATTCAGGTTCTCTGGACATTGGCAATTCTGTTATAAAACATTATTCCAGATGAACCAGTGTATGAAGGATTGTAGAGTATCTCCGAGAATTTGTCAACCTCAATTTGAGAAACACTGCCTCATCCAGTTTCAGAAGATGCCAGTTCTAGGGGCTGGCCCATGGCTCACTTGGGAAAGTGTGGTACTGATAACACCAAGGCCACAGGTTTGGATCCCTATATAGTAGGGATGGCTGGTTAGCTCACTTGGAAGAGTGTGGTGCTGAC
>NW_007728580.1:214282-215179 GCF_000696425.1 Galeopterus variegatus
TATTATCATATAATTTATATACTACAGGTTGGGCTGCTATTCAGCAAGTACAACAGAGTGTGGGCAGACTGGATGTCTAATTGGCTGATGCTGTGTTCTGATTTAGTTTATGCTGGATGATATCAGTTGTTATATTATGACTATTACTCCTGATAATAGGTAGTGCTTGAAGTTATGGAAGTAGATGAAATCTCTTGGGAAGTATGTTTACACAATATGAGAAAACTAGTATTTAAGCGCTATGAAAGCAAAAGTGGTGTCTGTTTTATTCTCTGCTATATTCCCAGTTCCTAGAAAAGACTGGTATTATTCAATCTATTAAATGAATGAATGATTGACATGTAATAACTTTGTAAAACACCTATATTTCAGGGGTGTACAGAGTAAGAAAAGCTTATGAAGAAACTGAGAAGGGATCCAGGGAACAATGTCACAGATGCCAAAGAGTTTCAAGAATAATGTGGTCAAATATGTAGATTCTTCAAATAGGTAAAGGAAGATAATGATCGAACAGAGCCCATCGGTGTCCTCAGCAAAGGATTTCCAAGGGAGTTGAGGAGCAAAGNGATCGAACAGAGCCCATCGGTGTCCTCAGCAAAGGATTTCCAAGGGAGTTGAGGAGCAAAGCCTAAGGACATAGAATAATGGGTATGCACTATGATTTTGAAAAACGTTGACAGAGAAGAAAAGGGAGATGGGTGAATATATTTATAATCTGGAAGAGGGAAAAGTCTTTTAAGCATGACATAGAGGCCAGAAATCACATATTTGATTATATAAAAATGTAAAACTTTTCTTAGGAAAAAAATTATAAACAGAGTCGAAGTATTGGGAAAAATACATACGACCAAAAAGGAATCATTTCTCTAATATACAAAGCTCTCATACAAATTAATA
>NW_007728580.1:216367-218264 GCF_000696425.1 Galeopterus variegatus
TTTCCTGTCAGAAAGCTTTTAGGATTTTTTAAACTAGTGTTTGAGATTTCATGGAAGATGTACTAATGCACTTTTTTTCCACGTGTTTTTTGGTGTATTTTTCATCTGGTGAGCTGGACACTAGGTGTATACTCACATTAACTCTGTAAATTCATATTTTGGGTTCTAAATTCTATGAAATTCAATCCAAGCAAATAAACCAAAAAATCTAGAAGATACTAAAGAAGCTATAGGAGGTAACTACAGTCATTTTGGAGGTAGATTTTGATTGTCAGAAGAGGGACTTGCAGGGCTGGCCTGTGGTTCACTCAGGAGAGTGTGGTGCTGATAACACCAAGGCCACAGGTTCGGATCCTATATAGGGACGGCTGGTTAGCTCAGTGGCTGAGCGCGGTGCTGACAACACCAAGTCAAGGGTTGAGATCCCCTTACCGGTCATCTTTAAAAAAAAAAATAAAGAGGGACTTGCCAAGCCATAACCACAGCGAGCATGGTTACAATGAGAGTTTATCTACTAAAGAAACAAACTTTATTCCAGTCATAAGATGGTTGCCCAGTTTTCCCACTTCCTGATTTGGGTTCATGAAGGTTCGCTTGGGAGGAAGTTTAGAATTTGACTCCAAGGGCTGGCCAGTTCACTCGGTTGGTTAGAGCACAGCCTCACAACACCAAGATCATGGGTTTGAATTCCCTTACTGGCCAGCTGCCAAAAAAAAAAAAAGACTCTAGAACTTTACCACCTAAAATATACCTGCCATCCATTAAATCTCTGCAGCATTTGTAATGTTTCTACCCTGCATCCCTTCTGCAGGAAGTAAGTGTTCTTTCCTATGTTTTAAAATTTATTTACAGATATTCTCCATTTCTCAAACTATGTGTCACGGAACTCTATTTTCATGAGATTTTAATATCAGTGTCTTTTTAAAAATATCTTTCATTCTTAAGAAGTTGGGAAATTCTGCACAGAATTTCTTAAAGTTTCCTAATGTGTATTTTAAAACTATCCCCATATCAGCCAGCCACCAAATAAAAAATAAATAAGTAAATAAATAAAATAAGAAACGAGTGCCCATGATGAATCTTTAAGGGTCTAGAAACCATAGAACGCAATTTAGCAATTGTACGCTTAGAAAGTTTTTTTTAATATTGATATTAATACTTATTTGTCGGGCCTCCCTGAGCCAGAGGCCGACAAAACCGAGNAATACATACGACCAAAAAGGAATCATTTCTCTAATATACAAAGCTCTCATACAAATTAATAGCAGACAGCTGATAAACCAATAGAAAAATGGGCAAAGGATAATAGCAGACAATTTCCAGAAGAGCTATAAATGGTCAATAAACACACACACACAAAACGCTGAATACCACAAATTAAAGAATTTGAAACTAAAATAAAGTACCATTGTTCATCCACCAGATTATCAAAGATTTCAGAGACTGATCATACCCAGTGTCGTCAAGGATGTGGGAAAACAATAAGTTTAAATTTTTTTAAGACACATTGTTTCTGGATCTCTTTAGTCTCTTGCTCCAAACTAGATGATGACTTTCTGGGTCTATTATCCTGGATCTCCCTTTCACTGTCATCCTGCGGATTTTGTTCTCTTCTGTGTTGAATTACTTGTGGCCTGGATTCCAGGCATTCTTCATTTTTGGTTCAGTCTGTCATCCTGAGGTAGCAAACCTTCCAGTAGCTTTGTGAGAAAAGGTACATGGGAAGTCAATGTTAAAATGCATTTATTCCCCACTCACACTAAACAGTTTAGCTAAGCATAGAAGCTGAAGCTGAGAGGCTGGGGGTTGGCTCAGCTGGTTAGAGCCCAGTGTTGTAACACCAAGGTCAAGGGTTTGGATCCCCGTACCAGCCAGCCACACAAAAAAATGAGAAACA
>NW_007728580.1:219469-222511 GCF_000696425.1 Galeopterus variegatus
GCATGAACTGGCGCCCGTGCGCGTCAGGGCGCATGCGCGCAAAGTTATGCCCAACACTTATTTGATGATAATCTCAAATAAATATTTACCTGTATTCACCACGTGCCTTATGTTCTTGAATGACACTGATTGCACTGACTGCAATGGTGATTAAAAGCATCATCTTGGACACCTCCTTCTCCTGCAACCCTCAATGTTCAATCCATCACCTTCCTTAGTTTTACACTCTAATAATGCTCCTGATTCCATCCACTTCTCTCTTTATCCACTGCCTTAGTCTATTATCATTTCTTGCCTGTCCTAGTGTGGAGAGAAGGCAAGGTATGAGAAGAGTAAAATTTTTAGGCATTCAGTTTTTTGTTTGGAGTGATTGGGTATATAGTGGAGTCATTTTACAGAATGAAGAATACCTACTTTTTTTTTTTTTTTTGTCTTTTTCCTGACCAGTAAGGGGATTGCAACCCTTGGCTTGGTTTCGCCCGCACTGCGCTCAGCCAGTGAGCACAGCGGCCATTCCTATGTAGGATCTGAACCCGCGGCAGCAGCATCGCTGCGCTCCCAGCGCCGCACTCTCCCAAGTGCGCCACGGGGTCGGCCCAAGAATACCTACTTTTTAAAAATTGAGTTTGAGGTGCTTGTGCCTACATGAGGTCCTGTGTTTTATAGGGAATTGAATTGTCTCAGGAGACAGGCCTAACTAAAGATGTAGATTTAGAAGACATCAACATAAAGGTGGTAGTGGAATACAGAGGTGTGGGTGAGAATTCCTAGTGCGAGTGTATATTATGAGTTGAGAAAAAGCCATAGACACACTCCATCACTTAAAGGACAGGCAGAGGAAAAGGGAGATCAAAGAAACTGAGGAAGAACAGTGTTAAGTCTCCACTGTCTCTAGACATCCAGTTGCCCTTCAAACATGGATATATTCTTCTAAAGAGGTTTCATGAATATTTAAGAAAATACCTGTTATCTATGCAGTGATTAGCTGCCATGTTATGATGACACACAAGTAAACTTATGGAGAGGTCTACAGGGCAAGGAACTGAGTCCTCCTGCCCACGGCCACGTGGGTGAGCCATCTTGGAAGCAGATCCCCTAGCCCCAGTCCAGCCTTCAGAAGAGAACAGCCCCTACAGACAATCTGAAACTACATGAGACCCTGAGCAAGACCACTCAGGTACCCTACTCCCATATTCCTGATGCACAGAAACTGTGAGATAGTAAATGTATCTTGTCTAAGCCATTATTGATGTAATTTGTTACATGGCAATAGATAACCAATATGAGAAAGAAAAATAGAAGTTTCTGGCATTCAATTTTCTCTTTCTTAAACCATATAGCATCTTAATTTTATAGATGAGGAAGTTAAGCCTCAGACAAGTTAATATACTTGTCCAAGTTTACAGTGTTTAAGTGACAAAGCTATGAAAATTTGTTGGTTTTTTTAACATATAGACAGTGCCCCTCGTAGCCTCTCACATTGCTTTTCATAATTCTAACTAATTTATTTTTTATCACTTATTAAGTGATTACAGTAGACAGGCAGGTCTTATTTCAGCCATTAATGTATTTACTGGGGATATAAAGGTGAAGAAGGCAAGTCTTGTGGATTTAGTTTAGAGCAGAGCTATGAGATGATAGAATTCTGGAGAGATCAGTTTGATAGGAGCAGTGGATGTGAGAAAACTCAGATACAAAACCACAGGAAGGAAAGGCATCATAATGGGTGTACTTTGTCAGTCAAGTGACAACCAAAACTTATTCTTCTAGAAATACGATTGTCATAGGCATAGAATCATTGTACTTAATATGTCATCTATTTTAATTATTAGATCATTCCTTTACTGCTTCATAACTTTATTTCTCACATAGTTCTTACATTGCTTATCATTCACATTTGTGACTTATCTATATGAACTTCTCAAACCATAAATTTATTTATTTTAACTAGCAAAAAATTTTATTTATTTATTTATTTTTTTAAGGGTGACCAGTAAGGGGATCTTAACTCTTGACCTGGTGCTATCAGCACCACATTCTCCCAAGTGAGCCATGGGCCAGCCCTGAGCAAAAAATTTTAAAGCATGAATTAAATAATAAGAGATAAGCAATTGAGGTGTGGAGTATGGAGAAATATGTTCAACATATAAGACAAACCTACAAAGAAATTAAAGAGAACACATAAGATGGAGAGACATCATCCCATGTTCATGGATTGGAAGAAATTAATATTGTCACAATGACCACACTACCCAAAGCAATCTACAAAGTCAATGCAATCCCTACCAAAATACCAATGACATTCTTCCCAAAATAGAAAAAACAATCTTAAAATTTACATGGAACTACAAAAAAAGTCCTAATAGCCAAAGCCATCCTGAGCAAAAAGAACAAAGTTGGAGGCATCACACGACCTGACTTAAAAATATTCTATAAAGCTACAGTAATCAAAACTGCATGCTAATGGCATAAAAACAGACACATGGACCAGTGGAACAGAATAGAGAATCCACAAGTAAATCCATGTATCTACAGCCAACTGATTTTCAACAAAGTTGCCAAGAACATACACTGGGGAATGGACAGCCTCTTCAATAAGTGGTGCCAGGAAAACTGGATATCCATATGCAGAAGAAAGAAACTAGACCCCTCTTCCTATATCTCTCATCATATACCCAAGTCAATTCACAATGGATTAAAGACTTAAATGTAAGACCTGAAATATAAAACTACTAGAAGAAAACATAGGGTAAACACCCCAAGATATTGGTCTGAGCAAATATTTTATGGAGAAGACTTCTAAAGTACAGGCAACAAAAGCAAAAATAGATAAATGGGATCACATCAAACTAAAAACCTTCCGCATAGCAAAGGAAATAATCAACAGAATGAAGAGGCAACCTGCAGAATGGGAGAAAATATTTACAAACTATTCATCCATCAAGGGATTAATATCCAGAATATACAAGGAACTTAAACATCTCAAGAGCAAAATAATAATAATAATTCAATTTAAAAATGGGCAAATGACCTGAGTAGATG
>NW_007728580.1:223417-229118 GCF_000696425.1 Galeopterus variegatus
CAGAATGGGAGAAAATATTTGTAAACTATTCATCCATTAAGGGATTAATATCCAGAATATACAAGGAATTTAAACAGCTCAATAGCAAAATAACAATAATAATAATAATTCAATTTAAAAATGGGCAAATGACCTGAGTAGATGTTTCTCAAAAGTAGACAAACAAATAGTCAACTGGTATATGAAAAAATGCTCAGCATCACTAATCATCAAAGAAACATGAATTAAAACCATAAGAAAATATCAATCCAAGTGAGAACAACTATTATGAAAATGACATAAAACAATGAATGCTGGTGAGGATTTGAAGAAAAGGGAACTATTATACACAGTTGGTAGGAATATAAATTAGTACAGCCATTATGGAAAAAAGTATGGAGGTTCCTTAAAAAACTAAAAGTAGAACTACCATATAAGCCAGCAATTGCAGTGCTGGATTTTCATCCAAAGGAGAGGACATTATCATACCGAAGAGATATCTGCACCCCCATGTTTACTGCAGCACTGTTCACAACAGCCAAGACATGGAATCAACCTAGGTGTCCATCAACAGATGAATGGATAAAGAAAATGTGGTATATACACACAATACAATACTACTCAGCCATAAAAAAGAATAAAATCCTGTCACTTGCATCAACATGGATGAGCCCGGAAGACATTATGTTAAGTGAAATAAGTCAGGAGTGGAAGATAAATACCACATACTCTCACTCATACATGGGAGCTAAAGATTTGAGATCATAAACATAGAGAGTAGAATTGCAGTTAGTAGAGGTTGGGAAGTGGAGGAGGAATAGGAAGAAATGTAACAAATACAGCTAGACAGGAAAAATAGGTTATAGTGGCCCACAGTAGTGCTCGAGTTCTATAATTAAAAATAATTGACCACCCAGAAGCAGGCAAGGAGCACCCAGGGTCCAAGGCAGGAATCAATGGTATTAGCATTTTATATCCCTGTTCCCTCCACTTTCTTGCCCATAGGTAACCATTTGTTTCTTGTTTATACTTCTAGTCATTAAACAAATACAATTAGTCCTCATTATCTGTGCATTCCATATTTGCATATTCATCTATTCACTAAAATTTATTTGTAACTCCCAGATCAATACTGGGACTATATGATCATTTGCAGAGCAGCAAACAATTGTGTGGCCTGTCATGCACATTCCCGGCTGACGTTGAAGAGGGTGACACTGCCTTCTTGTTTCATCTCTCATATTATAAACAAATGCACCTTTTGTGGCGTATTTAGTGCCACATTTTCTGCATTTTTGTGATTTTTGTTCGTGATTTTACTGTTTAAAATAGCCTCTGAGCATAGTGCTGAAGTGCTGTCTAGTGTTCAAAGGCAGAAGAAGGCTGCGATGTGCCTTATGGAAAAAATACACGTAACAGATAAGATTCCTTCCAGCGTCATTATACTCACAGTGTTGTTGCCCCTGAGTTCAATGTTAATGAATCAATATATTAAAGATGTCTTTAACCAGAAAACAAAAAACAAAACAAAGCAATAACTTACTATACGTTTTCAAATGGCTGGAAGAGAAGAGCTCAAATGCTCTTATCACTAAAAAATGATAAATATTTGAAATGATGGATATGCTAATGACTCTGATTTAATCAAGACAATTGTATACATGTATTGAAATATAACTCTGCATCCCATAAATATGTAAAATAATACATGTCAATTAAAAAATAAATTTATTTTTTAAAAAGGCAAAGCTACAGATACATATAAAACTTATCTCTCAGCTTCCTCAAAAACGAAACACATGAGAATTTCAAAAAATAATGGTTCACATTGTTCTTGTGTAGAAGGAAATATATCAGTGCATGGGAAAAACTGTCTCTTTGAGAGTTTTTTTCTAATATAAATCTTTTTTTTAAGAACAATAGTATCTTTTATAGCAGTTAAAATATGCATAGATAATCTTCATATGGACAGTCAATAAGTTCTCAGCCCCTTTCTTTGCCCCAGAAAGAAACCACTTTATCTTTATACCAACCCAGGAAGGGCAAGACAGGCAAATGACTGAGCTAATCTGTCTCCATCATGAAAGTTGGTGACATTTTGGTTCCTGGCACATCTTGAATGCCTCAGGGGTGAGAAAGGCACATTGACTTTTAGTCCCATTTCTGCCATGTTATTTTCTATCTGACCTTGGCNATAGGGATCTGAACCCATGGCCTTGGTGTTATCAGCACCACACTCTCCCGAGTGAGCCATGTGCTGGCTGGAAAGTTTTTTTCTAATATAAATCTTTTTTTTTTTTAAAGAACAATAGTATCTTTTATAGCAGTTAAAATATGCATAGATAATCTTCATATGGACAGTCAATAAGTTCTCAGCCCCTTTCTTTGCCCCAGAAAGAAACCATTTTATCTTCATACCAACCCAGGAAGGGCAAGACAGGCAAATGACTGAGCTAATGTGTCTCCATCACGAAAGTTGGTGACATTTTGGTTCCTGGCACATCTTGAATGCCTCAGGGGGGAGAAAGGCACATTGACTTTTAGTCCCATTTCTGCCATGGTATTTTCTATCTGACCTTGGCCAAGTCATGTAACAACTTGGTTTCCTAGTTTTCTATCATCCTAAGTAACAAACAAAGAGATATTTTTAAAGGTAGGGATTTATTTGGGAGTGTGCAGGGGATTTGCAAATTGGGATATGCAGGCTATAGGGACCATAGGCATGTCTAAAGAGAATGAGACAAAGGGATGTTTTTCAAGGCAAAAGGGAGAAGTGCACATAAATGGTTTTGAAGCAAAGAGAGTACTGGTTACAGGGTCTTATCACAGGAGTTGATGTCAGTTCATTAGTGAAGACAGTATGTCAGGCAAGCATTCTTGTACACTGAGCTAGCTGTCTTTGTTACTCATGTAGCCAGGTGTGATTTGAAAAGTCCTCGGCAAAAGTTTTTGTTACAGGCATAATGTGTTCAAGAGCCCTTGAGAGAGTCTTTGTAATAGTTCTTATCACAGGCATGTGTGTGAGAGAGCCCTTCCTTCTTCACCTCCTGGCTTTATTTATTTATTTTTGTTAGGGTTTGACATGAGTAACACCATTTTGATTCTGGCGACACCTCATTATGGCAGGCACTCTATGTGTTCTTCAATCTCTATTTTCATTTCTCTCTAGGCATACAGATGGACTACGTGTCTCAGCCCCCCTTACCGTTAGATGGGGCCACATGACTGATGTTTGGTTAGTGGAATGGGGGCAGAAGTGATGTTTGCCAGTTCTTGACCCTAAAAACATTCTTTCACACTACTTTAATGCTTTCTACCCCCAACCCTGTGCTTGCTGAATGTAGAGAATTCAGCAGACAACTCCAAGTTCTGATATTCCCACCAAACTTAAATTAGACTGCTATGAGAGCAAGAAAGAAATCTTTCTCGTGTTAAGCTACTCAAATTTGGGGTTGTTATTACAACAATAAATCATCCTATAAATCCTGATGAATAACTCTCATGATTTTCTGATTCAGAAACAAATAAAAATAGATGCTACTTTGTCCTTTGTTTCTCCCTAGTTGTGTCTTAGAAATTGGCTCTATGAAATTATTTGTCCTGAAAACACAGAGAAAGTCAGTACAGGGAGTTTCTCCCTAGTTGTGTCTTAGAAATTGGCTCTATGAAATTATTTGTCCTGAAAACACAGAAAATCTCTACAGGGTAAACCCCAGATGGCTTCCAGTGATTCCCACTTCCTGAGATTCAAGTCCTTGTCTGCAGTCTCCTCACACACTGAACCATGGCTGATCCATGTGACCAACAGAAGACTGCAGAAAAAACAGGGTATGATTCCAAGACGAAGTCATTAAAGACACGGCAATTTTTACCTTGGTCTCTCTTAGACCACATGCTCTGTAGGAAGCCAGTTGCTATGTCATGAGGACATTTAAGCAGCCCTGTGGAGAGGTCTACGTGGCAAGACACTGAGACCTTTTACCAACCACTGGCACCAACTTGCTGGCCACATGAGTGTGCCACCTGGGAAGTACATTCTCTAGCCTCAGTCAAGCCTTCAAATGACTGCAGCCTGATGACACCTTGACTGCAACCTCATGGAAGACTCTGAGTCAGAAACACAGATAAGCTGCTCCTGAATTCCTGACCCACAGAAACTGTGAGAGATAATGAATATTTATTGTTTTAAGCCACAAAGTTTGGGAAGTAATTTGGAATATGGTCGGAGATAATATAATCCATGATGCGCTGTTTGTGAAAATTTCTGGATTCTTAATTGCACTTACTCTAGTAGGTCACCATTGCTTGTTCTTGAAACAGTACCTACAAGAAATCATTGTATTCATCTCCAGGTCACAGAAGGTTGTATTAACCCTGTAGATAAAAGGATGTTGGGCGGTATTGTTTGGTAATGGCAATTTTGAAGAGCAAGTCTGAAAAAATGTAAGCTGCTTTTGACATCTTCTTGAAATCTTTAAAAAGGATAGAAGACTCGAATAAAAAAGGATTATATTTAGTCTTTAGGATAAATATTTTATTAATACTATTATTACTGTGAACATCTAAAAATGTCAATTGAAAGACTATTGAACTACTTTCAAGGTGTCCAAATGGGACACCTACATTTCTTCAATAGGATGACATACACCAATATGGGAAAGGAGACTGTTTGAAATACTGTAGAGCCAGTATGTGTTGTCATAGCAACAATAACAATGATCGCAAAACAGAATCAATAAGGGGCCTACATATGTCTTAGACCAGTCTATCCACTCCCTTCTCCCACTTACTTCCCGCAAAGAGGTTGTCTTGTTCTCACATTTTCTTTCTTTCTTTTTTTTTTTTTTTGTCCTTTTTGAGACTGGCGGCACCGTGCTCAGCCAGTGAGTGCTGTGAGCGCACCGGTCATCCCTATATAGGATCCGAACCCGCGGTGGGAGCACTGCTGCGCTCCCAGCACTGCTCGAACCCGCGGTGGGAGCGCTGCTGCGCTCCCAGCACTGCACTCTCCCGAGTATGCCACGGGCTCAGCCCTCACATTTTCTTAAGATGAGTCAACTAGTGAAACAACTTAATCTCAACATAAATGGCAAAGAGATAGTGAGGAGAATATGTGTCTAAATTTTCTAGAAAGACATTTGCAGAAGGATGCTTCCTTTTGCATCAGAATCTTTGTCCTTTAAAGTAACTTACAAGAATTATGCAGTGGAGTTCCAGAGCGTACAGCATCATCCACAGAGATGAGTATCTTGGCCAGTGAGCTTCTTCCCCAGGTGGGTAGTTGACAAAATTCCTCCAGCAGTGACAATACTCTATGGAAACACAAATCTTGGTTCATTCAACAAGTAAAGTGGTAAATTTCTGAAAGACAGCCCCAACTTACAAGTACACCATTTATAAAGCCTCTGGCCTCTTTGCTGCTGGAGATTGGCTAGACTCCCTAAAAAGAACAAAGGGGTTCATTGGAAGATGGCTGAGAGGCCACAGCAGCAAGAGGGGAGAAAGGAGTTGGATTTTTGATACCTTCCTTGCTGTGAATTTCAGACCTGGTTTTTTCTCTTGGTACTTTGGACTTTCATTTCTGAGACTTCCAGCCTGGGAGAACCAATCTCCTGGCCTAGGAACAGATATTATCACCACAGACTCTCATAAATACTTAAGAGTCTTTACTGTTTTTACCTGAGACTCTCATAATCTGGATAGTTACACCACTGTTAAAGAG
>NW_007728580.1:230051-243043 GCF_000696425.1 Galeopterus variegatus
TCACACCTGGGTTTTTTTTTTTTTTTTCACATTACTTTGGACTATCACTTCTGAGACTTCCAGCCTGGGAGAACCAATCTCCTGGCTTAGGAACAGATATTATCACCACAGACTCTCATAAATACTTAAGAGTCTTTATTGTTTTTACCTGAGACTCTTATAATCTGGATAGTTACACCACTGTTAATGAGGTCCCTGAGTCCTTGCCGGTTTTGTTGGTCCATGTGCTGAAAAAGCCGTGCTACATAAATAACCAGAGTCACACTAGGGTATTGACTCAAAAATTCTCTTATAGCCTTGCAGCATTCCCAGCAGGGACTCCAGGACAAGAACCAGGTGATGGAGCAGCTGATGGATGAATGAAAATGTCTCTCGGAAGTAAATTTTGCTATAAAATTAACTTCAACATGATTGGTGGTGTTTTTGCCTGAGTTTCGCCAGATCTTATGGCTTGTGCCCCACGTGATTTCATAGAGCAGACAGGCCTCTTTACGGAGTTCTCTGGGGTCAAAGAAGACATCAAATTCCCAGGGCTCAATCCTTCTCCTGAAATATAGAAAGCACCTGTTGTTATGCAATCTTTATGAGGACCTTAGAAATCATTTCATGCTCGCCTCTTCCATCAGGCAAAGCTGAAACATGACATCTCAGAAAACTTTATTTTTCTATTCTGTGTCTCAAAGAAGAATTCCATTTCAATTATCAGAGCTCCTCTCGCAAACATAGTGAAGCGTTTTTGGTTTTGTTTTGTTTTTTCCCCCTCATGTTATTTGGTGGCCACTTTCTAATACCCTTGCATTTTAGTTGTGAATTCAGGTTTGAGTGTGTTCTTGTTTCTCTTTTAAAGGTTTCTCATTACCGTATATTCTAATGCTTCTATTTCACACTTAGAGGTGCCATGTCCCAATCACTACTCCTCAATGGACTCTTACCAGATTTGCTCAGGTGTTGAAGCCTCAAGCTGCCAACACGATTCTGGGGTCAATTCTTGGTAATTTAGCCTCGCAGTTCTTGCATGTTAGAATCCAGTATACTAATTCCTCATAAGAAAGAAATTCAAATTGCTCTCAGTGGCATCCTTAGACTTAGCACTCTCCACGTCTGAGAGCTATGATTCAGGGGGACCCCAGGATTGTGCTGAGGACACTTCTTTGCAATATGGTTAAGTCATAAGCTTATACTTCCTACTAGTTCCCACTCATCCCTAAAGTATCACATTCATTTATTACATAAATCAGGTCTTCCACCCACCATGTGATAATATATCCCTTGACATGATCTCCCTGTTATAAAGATAAGTCTAGAAAGTGGCATATAGTATAAAATAGGAAGATGAAACTAAAGTGACAGATAAGTTCCCCAGACATTTCACTAATGGCTATAAAAACATGGGATTTCAAGACAGAAGAGGAATAGTAAGACAATAACCTAGACTCTAGCTAGAAGGTAATTTATTTAAACAGAAACCAGAAGACATAGAAGCAAAGATAAATAAACCAATAATCTTACAGAATAGAGTTGGAAAAGGTAAAAATAAAGAATGGGAACATGGTGAAAAGAGGAAAGAAACAATAAAAAACCCATAGTCCTAAGCTCTTAAATACCCATTTGTTCTTGATTAAATGAAATGGGCACTGTGAGAGTATTATTCTTACCTCAGCGTGGCGTCACCTGTTGAAGGACCTGTTGACCAAGAGACGATTATGTCAAATAACGCTCAAATACAAATTTACTTGCTAAGAAAAAGAGTTCTATTCTTGGAAACCTGCAAATCATGTCAGAAATGAAGTTAGAAGATTCTCTTATGAATTAATTGTACTGGACCAGCTCATTGCACCAGAGAAAACAAGACTTTTTTTTTTTTTTTTTTAAAGATGACCGGTAAGGGGATCCTAACCCTTGACTTGGTGTTGTCAGCACCACGCTCAGCCAGCGAGCGAACCGGCCATCCCTATATGGGATCCGAACCCGGGGCCTTGGTGTCATCAGCACCACACTCTCCCAAGTGAGCCACGGGCCGGCCTGAAAACAAGACTTTTAAGGGCTCTGCTGAAAGCAATGTGCTAAGATGCTCAATCCCAAACCAGGTAATACTCCTTGAGGCTCCAACAAAAATGACTAAGTGCAATGGGAAGTCACTTGTCAGAGGCTACGAGGTATAATGTGCATGTGCACTCACTCGTAGTGTGTACTTCCTTCATCAGAGCAATTATCACACAATATTATGATTGTCTATTTGCATGCCTGTAATAACACTGAATTATAAATCATGTGAAATATAGATTGTATATATCTTGTTTCAGACCCTATCACACTGCCTGAAATGTGTTAATTAGCAATAGACATTTATTGAATGAATGATTGAATGAACTTTACTACAAACATGTTTTCTCCTCTATTTTTCTACCTTATGTAACCTCACTTTTTTCTTTATGCCTTAAACCTTATGATGGAACCCAATAGCAGTAGCCTTTTTATTTACTCCACAAAGCATTTAACTTTTTCTCCTCTATTTTTCTACCTTATGTAACCTCACTTTTTTCTTTATGCCTTAAACCTTATCATGGAACCCAATAGCAGTAGCCTTTTTATTTACTCCACAAAGCATTTAACCAAATTCAGAGATAACAAAACTCTAATGGAACAAGCTGAAGACATGTAGTCTTAGGACAAATTAGTGGTAATTCTACCAACATATGTCTGATGTCAAAATTTTTTTTCACTGTACTTGATAGTCTCCTCGTAA
Source organism: Galeopterus variegatus (assembly GCF_000696425.1). NCBI lineage: Eukaryota > Metazoa > Chordata > Mammalia > Dermoptera > Cynocephalidae > Galeopterus > Galeopterus variegatus. The sequence continues at coordinate 232,798 of NW_007728580.1, forward strand.
AAGAATAAACTTTAAAGAATTAATTTGATACCTGTACTGGCCAGCTGCCAAAATGCAATACAGTAGTCTTAGGACAAATTAGTGGTAATTCTACCAACATATGTCTGATGTCAAAATTTTTTTTTCACTGTACTTGATAGTCTCCTCGTAAAAGAATAAACTTTAAAGAATTAATTTGATACCTGTACTGGCCAGCTGCCAAAATGCAATACGATAAAATGATAAAACTATAGAAAGAAGGACATCTTAGTGGTTGTCAAGGGTTAGGGACAGGATTGCGGCAGGAGGGAGGAGGATTTGGTTATAAAAGGGCAGCAAAAGTCATCTGTGCTGATAGAACTATTCAGTGTCTGACTGGTGGTAAATACATGAACTTACACAGGTGACAATATTGCATAGAACTAAAGCCACACTACACACACATAAATGAGTTCAAGTAAACTGGGGAAGTCTGAAAAAAAATAATCGGTGGATTGTATCAATGTCAAAATTCTAGTTGTGATATTATTCTATAATTTTGCAAAATGTAAGTACTGGTGGGAAATAAGCAAGGTGTACAAGGAATTTCTCTGTATTATTTCTTAAAACTGTGGATGAATCTATGATTATCTAAGGTTTTTTTTTTGACCGGTAAGGGTATCTCAACCCTCGGCACGGTGTTGTTTGCACCACGCTCAGCCAGTGAGTGCACCGGCCATCCCTATATGGGATCCGAACTCTCCCGAGTGAGCCACGGGGCCAGCTCTTATTATCTAAGTTTTAATTTAAAGGAAGCGTATTTGGTAGTGTGGAGAGAAGCCAGGATACCTCTGATTTTATGTATTTGTGTGTGTGTGTGTAAACCACGAATCAAGAGGAAGGAGGAAAGACATCTGTACAAGCGATGGGAGTAAAAAGACATTTGGAAATAGCCTATTGAGCTAGAAAAAGAGAACCAGGCTTCAGCTGGGGTTAGGTGATTACTGAAGGTGTTTAAGTAAATGCTGCTGCATAGGGGATCTCAAGGGTGGCACAAATCCTCCCTTTGAATCACGTTAACTTGGAAGAAGGAAGAAAAAGAAGCAACAACCCCTGCTCTTAGGAAAAGAAGAGAATAGTAGGGCCCACATCAGAACTGGGAGCTGGGAAGTAAAAGTTGAGGTGGGTATGATCAATCACCTGAGTTCCCAGCGCACAGGGCTTCAGGGGATGGGGGTCATTCTGATCCCTCCTTTAGTCAAAAGACTCCCCGGAGTAGCCAAGAGCCCTGGTTGGTCCCTGTGCCTATCAATTTGGTATCACACCAGCACATATCAACAAAAACAGCCAAGAGGATGCTATCAGTGACCAGCAAATGGCAGCAAATGGCAGCAAACTACAGTCTGTACGGCGGGGGCCAGTTGTGCAGGTGGATTTACTTATTTATCCTTTCAACTAATATTAATTAAGAGCCTGCTAAATTAAGCACTCTTGTAAAGTACTAGTGGTATAGCAGTGAATAAAACAAATATCTATCTTCATGGAGCTTATATTCTTAAGAGGGAGAGAGACAACAAATAAACAAACAAATACATACATAATATAAAGTCAGTAGTGACAGGTGCTATGAAAAGTACTGTAAGGGGATAAGAGGTGATGGGGACCCTGTAGTGAAGATGGTGATGGAAGAAGGCCCCTTAGGAGAGGGATCTTAAAGCTGAGGCCTGAATGTAAAGTTAGGGAGCAAGACATGTGGATATTGGGGGAGAGGATTCCAAGCAAACGGCAAGTGCAAAGGACCCGAAGTGCAAGAATCAGAGGTGTTCATAGAGGAGCAAGGAGGTCAGCATGGCCAGGTCAAGTGGGCAAGATATACAGTGATAGGAGATGAGCCAGATCATATAGGGCCGTACAAGCCCTGGATACGATTCTAAGTGTAAGAAGCTGTTAGAGAGTATGGGGATGACTCAGGTAAAGTACTGGATTTTAGAGGCTTGTGCCTCTCAGGACTCAGACACGTAGGGATGCCCCCAGCTATGAAATGGGCACTGACCAAGTATGGGCTCAGAATATTCATGGTGCAGAAATCCAAAACTTAAGACAGCAGAAATGCAACTCGTTTGTTTTATTTGGGGGAACATGGACATTTATTCCAGCAATAAAAACTCATGTTAAGGATTTGCCCCTGGTTATTTGAAAGCTTAAGTTTGACTGAGGAGGCAGGAGAAAAGGCTCATAAGCCAAGAGGCTAAATTGCCATCACCAATCTTTCTTTTCCATGGATGCAGAGATCCGTGATGTTTGAGACAGAGAGCATAAATTTCCCCCACATGGTGCCCCTTCTCAGTGGGTCAGAGATAGATACAAAAGTGGCTCCCACTCTGAGTGCTGGAGTGAGCAGGACTGAAGCCATGTTGAGACCTAAACCCACATGGGCCATGGGCACATTTTAAAAGGACACAGTTGTTTTTCTGTTTGTTTGTTTGTTTTATGGCGTGCATTTCTCTGAGTTCTCTCTTTTTCCAGGGTTATTTGATACTTTGAAACTTGTTTATGGGGCAAGATGATATTATTTACATGAATGTAAAGTTGTTTTCCAGCCAGCCTGGAGCTGCAGACTTGCCAAGATCACATACTATCCAGACCCTGAAATAACAACAAAGATAGGAACAGAAACTGTGGAGTATACTATAAAGCAAATGTACTTCACAGGGCCTGCTTTTCCAAAGCCTTGCAGTTTCAAATATTAACCTTACAAAAAACAGGAAAATGTCCCCAGGCTATTGAGTATCTGTTGTAAGATAAAGAGTTTTTACACAGCAAGGCTGCTGGGTCAAAGACAGACAGGTTACTGATTGATATGTAAAGATACTGGGAAATGGCTGTAAGAAGGAATGTTTGCTAAGACCAAGATTTGTTGGTGGATCACTTAATTGCCTTAATGGAGAGTCATCGGACTTGTTTTTACTGAGTGTTACCAGCTTCTATTGTTAAGCTTGTTAAAACTTCAAGCCCACCTATGTCTCTTCCTGTAACTTCCTGGGCTAGAGAATAAATGGAGGAAGAGAACCCCAATTTGTGGTTAATTTCCCAAATGAAAGGAATGCCTCTTTCTTGAGGGTTCTGGGAAATTAACCATTTCAGGGCTTCTCACTGCTCAGAAGACATGGGCTTTGAGTGATCCTCTGCCGTTCCATCACCCAGGGGAAGAGGGGTGTCAAATCCATGGGGGGCAAAGCAACAAGAAACCAGACAGAGTGTTGGTGAGGCCTGCACCTGGATCCTTGCACAGAGCCCCCACAGCTCATGTCTCTCTCTCTCCTGCTTTTCATTTCTCACATTTCATTCCATAAACCCCCTCTTTAAAAAACCCTCAACAAATCTGAGTCTTTGAGATGGCTTTCGTCTGGCCATTCTCCTACAGGTTTACCGGAGAAATGAGTTAACCTAACATCTCTCCTCAGGTCACTGTATTCCTGAATAAAAGCTGACTTCCATGTTCACCAACAGTTGACTTTTGAGTGGCTTGCATTTGAAAGGGGGCAGGCAGCCAGACCTGTGCCCTGTAACAAGTTTTTGGGAGCCAGTCCAGGAGCCAAGTGCCCCCCTGTAACATGAGGGTGAAGAGGCTGTGGGAAGATGCCGGCAAGAGATTCAGCCCATCCCCCTAGTCAAACCTAACTCCCAGGTGCGGAACCAAGAAGAGGAGTTACAAGATTTGGGGGACACTTCTAATGCAGGATACGCTTTGCCCCAGGCTCTGTGTGTATGACCGTAACATATGTCCATGCGTTTGCACTGGATGGTAGAGGGGTGGTGGGGAGGGGGGCTGTGCATGGCACAGTTTCCTGTAGATGAAAAGTGGTTCTAGCTGGGGTGAGGGACTAAAATAAGAAATTATTCAAGGGTCCAGAGTCCATACCAGCCACCAAAAAAAGAAAAAAAAAAAAAAGAAGAAATCGGCCAAATATTTAGGAAATAGGTCAGAGTCAGGAAACACTATCCTAAGTGTGACCTAAAGAATAAATCTCTCTTAAAAGAAGGAACAAGGAATTTGAGTATCGAGATGAAGGGAAAAGGGGATGGCTTGACACGTTGGCATGAGTACTTCTAAGACCTTAGTGCAAAATTGGGGCTCCTGAACCAGCGATCCACTGCAAGGAGGCCTTATGGAGACAGAGGCCGTATCTACAGGAGAAGGTCACACTGATGATGGGCAGACACTTCCTCTGAAGGTGCTGAAGCAGCAGAGAAAACTCCAGGAACAGAGAGTGAGACATATGCTCAGTGTCTCCACTAATCAATACCTCCCTGGGGTGCAAGACAAGAACACCAGCCACATGACTGCAGAAGGGAAGCCCAGGGAAAGTACCCAGGTACTTCAAGTAAATAATGCATTTGGTTTTCCCCCCAACATGACACTTAAAAGAGAATTTTAATAGAGCGAGAATATAATGGAGAAAAATATGTTGTTACTTCACCCCAAACTGATGTCTGCGTTACCTCCTGTGTCACCGTGGCCACACTACTGCCATCATCTTCTAACTAGCCTCCTTGCTTCCAGTCTTTCCTGCTTCCAATCCAAAGCCCATCAAATGCCAGGTAAGTGTGTCTATAGGTGCTGTTTTAGTCATATTTCTATGCTATTTAGAAATTCTCAAAAAGTTTTCTCTGTACCTAAAGGATAAACCTCCATTTCTTCAGCCTGGCATTCAAAGCCCTCTATGACATCCCTGCAAATGTAGTTTCTAGTTGTACTGCACAGTAGTCCCATAAATTCTTCTCCAGCCTAACCGGTTTACTCATTACATTCAAAACATCAGTCTCTGTAAATTCTCTCGTATTCTGTCTGTCAGTAGGATTCAAGCAAACTGAAGTCTCCTGCCTCTCTTTGCCAATCCAAATTCTGTCTGCTTTTTAGGATCCAGCTCAAATACCACCTCACTAGAAATAATTTTCTTCCACAGCCTGAAGTGTTCTCTCTCTTCCATGAATTTGTCTAACACTAAATCTGCATTAATTTATAAATTGATCATTGTCAATTCATTTACCAATTAGCATATTGTTCTTGTGCTATTACTTCTGTTATCTTTTTTTTTTTCCTTTTTGTCTTTTTTTTTGTGACCGGTAACGGGATCGCAACCCTTGGTGTCGCGCCCGTACCGCGACCGGCAACGGGATCGCAACCCTCGGTGTCGCGCGCCCGCACTACGCTCAGCCAGTGAGCAGACCGGTCTCTATATGGGATCCGAACCCTCGGCGGGAGCGCCGCCACACTCCCAAGCGCCGCACTCTACCGAGTGCGCCACCAGGCTGGCCCAACTTCTGTTATCTTAAACTGTTATTTAAACAGTTGTGTATTAGTCCATTTCTGTTGCTTATAACAAAATACCTGGAACTAGGTACTTTGTAAGAAAACAAAATTTATTGCTTACAGTTTCGGAGGCTGGGAAATCCAAAGTCCAGGGAACACAGCTGGTGAAGGCCTTGGTAGTGGCAATAGTGACTCAGAGTTCTCACATGGCAGAAAATAGCAGAGAGACAGAGAGACAGAGAGAGAGACAGAGAGAGAGAGAGAGAGAGAGAGAGACAGAGACTCTCATGTGCTCTCCTTTTAAAGCCTTCAAAACCACACCCCTGACCACCATTATTAATCCATTCACTACAGCACGGTCCTACAATCTAATCACCTCTTCAAGGTGACCACCTCTTTCAATTACCATAATAAGATTTTCCACCCTTAACAATGACAGTGGGGATTAAGCTTCAATGAGATTGGGGGGATATCCAAGCTACAGCAAGTTGTATTTTTACTTAATTTTTATTATATGAAACAAGCACTGATTTAGTGTCATTTGGTCAAAATCAGTTGGAAATATAAATATTTCCTAATAATAATAAACATATAAGAATAATATTAATATGTTAATTAATAATACGAAAGTTGGAAAATACCCAAGGACTTAAGCAGGGGACACACACACACACACAAATTCCTGCACTGTTCAAGAATTCGGAGCATGGGCCGGCCCGTGGCTCACTCGGGAGAGTGCGGTGCTGATAACACCAAGGCCCCGGGTTCGGATCCCATATAGGGATGGCCGGTTCGCTCACTGGCTGAGCGTGGTGCTGACAACACCAAGTCAAGGGTTGAGATCCCCTTACCGGTCATCTTTTAAAAAAAAAAAAAAAAGAATTCGGAGCTTGCCAGGTCCCTGGTCCCTGTTACCTTTCTCAGAAGTCATGGCGCTCTGTCCCAGGACACCTTCCTCTGAAGCTGTATGTTGTGCTGATTGCTCCTTCCAGCAACGTGCCTGAACTTTGTTTCTTCAGGTGTGCCCACTGCCACCTGCTTGGGCAGAGGATGACTCATTCCTGAGTCTCAGGCAGTTACTGGATATCTGGGCAATATAAACAGGTAGCAGATTAGGAGGGAAGTTAGTGCAGAGATTTGCATCTTTAGTGATAAGAAAACCTATGATGCAAATAACATTAATCCTGTAAAGTAAATCATTGGGGACACTAAATTCCAAAGTTCTTCTCTGGTGACATCTGAATTTAGTTACTTTTTTCTTTCCTTTAAATTAAAGTTAAGACAAGACCCACCAACCCATCACTCTGTAATGGAGAGAAGAGAGGAAGAACGAAGTTGAGAGAATGAACCTGTTACTATAACCTGAAAGCTTTCATGTTACCTGGTGAGGACACTATGGCCTGGCCTTCAGCCATTACTCATTCATTTCTAACTTCGTCTCATTTTGCTCTTTGCCCAAAATCCCTGTAGGAAATGGGAGGGGCATTTTTAGCTGCAAAATCTGAAGGACCTTGGCTTCTGAATCAGGTAATTAGTGTACAGGTCTTTGGTGCTGTCTTTCTCCTTGAAGCTAACTAAGGTTAAATATACGGCCAAGTCCGTGTCTGCTTTTTTATCCCCCTTGGAAGAGTGAATGCTATACTTCCCTGGTGCCATTGCCCTCTCTTGCCTGAACTCTGAACCAAGTTCAAGTCACAAATTCCTCTCACCACCTTTTTTATACCATTAAGTTTGTGATAATTTGTTACAGCAGAATAATACAGTGATGGGCCGGCCCATTGGCGCACTGGAGAGTGCACCGCTTGGGAGCGCGGCGGCGCTCCCGCTGAGGGTTTGGATCCCATCTGGAGACCGGTTCCCGCTCACTGGCTGAGCGAGGTGCGGACACAACACTGAGGGTTGCGATCCCATTGCCGGTCCCGGTCCGGTACGGGTGCGACACTGAGGGCTGCGATCCATTGCCAGACACGAAAAAAGACAAAAAAAAAAAAAAAAAGAAGAATACAGTGAGACATTGTCACAGGAGGTGTATATGCAATAGTTAAGGTGGTATATAATTTGGGCTTGTTTTCTACTAGAATTGCTATTGAGCACTTCATCCATATTCTGTTCTGTTTAAGAAAACTTGGAACTATGATATATAGACTATTATGACATGAAATATTTGTAAGAGAGGTCAAAGATAATTGACTATAAAACATAACTAATCAGTTTAGGTCAGTATCTTGTACTTGGAAATTTATAGGTTTTGAAAAATGTATACACACACTTATATAACTACTCCACAATCAAGATATTTAAAATTCCCATCACTTTAAAAAATTCTCTGTGTTTGCAGTCAGACCTCCTACTGCCAGTCCATTGATCTCTGATTTTTCTGTCTCCTTAGATTAGTTTTGTCTGTTTCAGAATTTCATGCAAATGAAACCATGTAATGCATTACACATTTGTGTTTGCTTCTTTTTCTCAGCTTTTTTGTAAAATTGATTCACATAATTAGATGTATCAGTGGGGTTTTTTTGTTGTGGTTTGCTTTTTTATTGCTGAGTAGTATTCCATTATATGGGTGTGCTACAATTTATTCATTCATCCATTAAAGGACTTTGGGTTATTTCCAGTTTTAGGCTTTTTTTTTTTTGGTCCTTTTTGTGACCGGCCGCACCGTGCTCAGCCAGTGAGCGCATTGCACTGGCCAGGTCATCCCTATATAGGATCTGAACCCGCGGCGGGAGTGCTGCTGCGCTCCCAGCGCCGCACTCTCCGGAGTGCGCCACAGGCTCGCCCCTAGGCTTTCATGAATAAAGCTGCTATGAACATTTGTGCACAATTCTTTGTGTAAATATGTTTTTCTTTTTCTTTCCCTTGGGTAAATACCCAGAAGTGGAATTGCTGAATCAAATATGTAACTTTTTAAAAATTCCAAATTGTTATACCAGTTTACATTTCCACCAAGAATATGTGAGAATTCCAGTTGCTCTGTGTCCTCATCAACACTTAGTAATGCAGAGGACTGCCTAGTTGGCTCACTTGATTAGAGTGCAGTTCTGATAACACCAAGGTCAATGGCTCAGATCCCCATACTGGCCATCCACCAAAAAAAAAAAAAGAAAATTAAGTGCATATATATGTGTGAATTTATTTCTGAAATATCTCTTTCATTCCATTGATCTATATGTCTGTCATTACATTTAAACCACATTGTTGTGATTATTATAGATTTATAATAAGTCTTACAGTCAAGTAGTGTAAGTCCTGATTTTTCCAATTTTTCAAAATTGCTTTGGCTATATAAGTTTATAGTTAGGCTACATAGGCTATATAGTTTGTCGAAAGACATTGAAGAGGATGCAAAGAAATGGAAAGACATCCCATGTTTGTGGATTGGAAGAATTAATATTGTCAGAATGACCATACTGCCAAAAGCAATCCACAGATTCAATGCAATCCCTGTTAAAATACCAGGGCAGGCCCGTGGCTCACTTGGGAGAGTGTGGTGCTAATAACACCAAGGCCAAGGGTTCGGATCCCTATACAGGGATGGCCAGTTAGCTCACTTGGGAGAGCGTGGTGCTGACAACACCAAGGCCAAGGGTTCGGATCCCTATACAGGGATGGCCAGTTAGCTCACTTGGGAGAGCGTGGTGCTGACACCACCAAGTCAAGGNTTCCCAGAATTGAGGTCATTCTCTCAAGACCAAAGTCTTTCTCTAGGGTCTGAAATCTAGAGCCCCTGAACTTTGAATCTCAAGGCCCTATGCACCCTAAATCTGAATCCTACATACAAGGCTTTACTTAGTTATGAAAGTCAAGCTGGAGGCTTCACAAGATAAAGCACTTGTTTGGACAGTGGCAGATGATCATTTTGAAGAAGGGTCAGAAATAAAGGTCCTTCAGTGTATTAGTCTTTTTCTGTTGCTTATTACAGAAATACCAGAAACTGGGTAATTTAAAAAGAAACAATATGTATTGCTTNGTTGCTTATTACAGAAATACCAGAAACTGGGTAATTTAAAAAGAAACAATATGTATTGCTTTCAGTTTTGGAGGCTGGGAAGTCCAAAGTCCAGGAAACACATCTGATGAGAGCCTTGCTGGTGGGTAGTGATTCTTCACAGCAAAGCAGTGTGTCAGAGCTGGCTGATTGGCTCAGCTGGTTAGAGCACAGCCTTGTAACACCAAGGTCAAGGGTTCAGATCCCCATACTGGCCAGCTGCCAAAAAAACAAAAAACAGCAGGGTGTCACATGACCAATGGCAGAGGTAGAGAGAGAGAGAGAAATAGTTCCTCACATGCTCTCCTTTTAAAGCTCTCAGAGCCACACCCAAGACCACCACTAAACCATCAATTTATTAATCCATTTACTAGGGCATGGTCCTATAATCTAATCACCTCTTCCAGGACACACCTTCAATTACCATAATAGGATTTTCCACCCTCTTAACACTGTCACAGTGAAGATTAAGTTTTGGGGGGACATTCAATCCACAGCATTCAGAAACAAAGTTTTTCAAATTAGGGAAATGTAGAATAATGGTAGATTAAGGTAGGACAATGGCCCCCAAAGATATCCATGTCCTAATCCCTAGAATTTATAAGTGTGTAACCTTACATGGCAAAAAAGTCTTTATAGTTAAGCCTTTACGTTAAGGATATCAAGATGGAGAGATTACCCTGGATTTTCCAAGTGGACCCAATCTATTGTTTGTTTGTTTGTTTGGGGGTGGGCCCAATGTAATCTCAGGGTCCATATAAGAGGGAGGCTGAAAAGTCGGAGTCAGAGAAGGAGATATGAAGATTGTAGCAGAAATCTGAGTGATCTGATTGCTGGCTCAAAAGTGAACACAATTCGAGGAACAAGGAAAGCCTCCAGAAGCTGAAAAAGGCAAGAAAATTGACTCTCCCCTAGAGCTTTCAGAAGGAACGTACCCAATAACACCTTGATTTTTTTTTTTTTTTTTAAAAGATGACCGGTAA
>NW_007728580.1:243103-243817 GCF_000696425.1 Galeopterus variegatus
CCACCTAAATGCCCATCAGTGGATGAATGGAAAAGAAAACTGTGGTGTATATATACAGAGTGGGATACTGCTGAGATGTAAAAAGAATGAAATCCTGTCATTTGAAGCCACATGGATGGGACTGGAGACCCTTATGTTAAGTGAAGTAAGTCAGGCACAGAAAGACAAATACCATGTGATCTCACTCACATGTGGAATCTTAAAAAAAAGGTGGGGGGAGGGCTTCTTAAAGAAATACTGAGTCGAGAGTAGAATAATGGTTCCCAGAGGCTGGGGGGGCGGGGGATGGAGAGTAGGGACAGGGCAGGACTGACAGGTACAAAACTGTGCTGTCTGCCCTAAGTGAGTCATTATGCAGTGTATGCATGTATTGAAACAACACACTGTACCCTACAATATGTACACATAAATGTTAAAATTAAAAAACAAAATAGGACTGGCCAGTTGGCTCAGTTGGTTAGAGCACCGTGTCGTAACAGCAAGGTCAGGGGTTCAGATCCCCATACTGGCCAACCGCCAATATATAAATATAAATATATATGTGTATGTCTATAAATACAAATATGTGTGTGTGTGTGTGTGTGTGTGTGTGTGTGTACACAAAAGAGAAAAGAAATAAAAAAGAAAATTCAATCATAAAAAATGTTCTTTTGTCGGGCCGGCCCGGTGGCGCACTGCTGTAGTGCGCCGCTTGGGAAGCGCGGCGGCGCTCCC
>NW_007728580.1:244571-244885 GCF_000696425.1 Galeopterus variegatus
GCATATTCACATTGTTGTGCAATGGATCTCTGGACTTTTTCATCTTGCAAAACTGAAACCCTTTACCCATTAAACAGCTCTCCATTTCCGACTTCTCCCAGCCCCTGGCAGCCAGAATTGAATTCTACTTTCTGTTTCTATGGATTTGACTAATTTGGATACCTCATCTAAGTGAAATCAGACAATATTTGTTTTCCTGTGACTGCCTTAGTTCACTTAGCATGATATCATTAAGGTTCATCCATGTTGTAGCATGTAACAGGATTGCCTTCCTTTTTAAGGCTGAATAATATTCCATCGTATGTACATACCAT
>NW_007728580.1:245756-271081 GCF_000696425.1 Galeopterus variegatus
ATGTAACAGGATTGCCTTCCTTTTTAAGGCTGAATAATATTCCATCGTATGTACATACCATGCTTGGTTTATCCGTTCACTGGTCAACAGACCTTTGCATCGCTTCCCCCTCTTGGCTACTGTGAATAGTGCCGCTGTAAACATAGGTGTGCAGATACCGCTTTGAGCTTTTTCTTTTAGCTTTTGGCGTTATACCCAGAAGTGGGATTGCAGGATCATATGGTAATTGTTTCTAATTTTCTGAGGAGCCTCCATACTATTTTCCATAGCAGCTACACCCTTTTACATTCCTATCAACAGTACACGAGGGTTCCAATTTCTCAACATCCTCACCGACACTCGTTATTTTCTGTTTGTTTTATAGTAACCCTCCCAATGAGTGTGTGGTCAATTGATATTTAACAAGGGTGGCAAGACCATTCAATGGGGGGAAATTAGTCTTTTCAACAAATGGTGCTGGGATAACTAGATATTCACATGGAAAAGCATAAAATTGCACCCCTACCTCAAACCATATATGAAAATTATCTCAAAATAGATCAAAAACCCAAATGTAAGAGCACAAACTGTCAGACTCTTAAAATATAGGGCAAATCTTCATGACCTTGGATTAGGCAACAGTTGCTTAAATATGACATAGAGCAGCACCAAGAAGTAGATACATTGGACTTCAAAATTAAGGGCCAGCCCGTGGCTCACTCGGTAGAGTGCGGTGCTGATAACACCAAGGCCATGGGTTCGGGATGGCCGGTCAGCTCACTGGCTGAGCATGGTGCTGACAACACCAAGTCAAGGGTTAAGATCCCCTTACCGGTCATCTTTAAAAAAAAAAAAAAAAAAATTGAAAACGTTTGTGCTACAAAGGACGATATCAAGACAGTGAAAAGACAACTCACGGAACGGGAGAAAGCATTTGCAAATTGTTTATCTGACAAGGGTCTAGGATTATCATTAATATAAAGAACGATTCCGGGTGGAGACGGGACCCTCTCCAGCAATGAACTTGGGGTGCGTGTTGGGGCAGAGGGTGAAAGTCGCGATGTCCCTCCAAGTCCCTAGGAAGTGACAGGCGACAAGCGAAACCTCGCTGGCTAGCTGGCTCGGGAAGGGCCCGGAATGGAACGGCTGTCCTCGGGGAGCGCCAAACTCTCAGGCCCACCCGGCTGTCCCGGCTGCTGGGGAGACCTGGGATGAAGCCAGGCGGCGCCCGCCGAGGCCGGGTGTCGGGACGCCCGGGTGCCCAGCACCGCACAGACGGCCCGCTCCCGGCTGTGCTGCCGACGGCCGGCTGCGAGGTCGCCGCGTGGGCGACACCATCGGGCAGGGCCCGGCGCAAGCTCCCGTTTGCACGCAGGCGTCCTCCAAGACCGGGGATGTCTTGTAGGTCACAGGCGGCTGCACAACCGAGTCCCGCAGAAGCAGCCAGTGCTGCTCCGCCGGCCGGTGCTGCTCCGCCGTCCCGCCGGAGGTTCGCATCCCTGCCGTAGACGAGAAGTCCGTGTCGATGACCGTCGAGAGGCAGGAGCCACAAACAGAGGTCGCAGGATGTGTCGGTGTCATTCAGTTCAGACCTGCCTGAAGACGCCGTTGATCTCGTCACATTTCCGTCTCCGTCTCCCTTCCGGCATTTTCAGTGTCCTGGGGAGAGGGTCACCCCAAGCCGACCTCGGGCCCACTTGGCCCCTAGTCTCTGTGCTGCCGTGGACTGGGCAGGTGCGGTGGCCGTCAGTTTCTGCGAGTGACCTTTGCACCGTTGAAAAGAGCGCCGCGCCACCAGGGGGCGCCCAGGACTTGAGGTCGCGCCGCGGTCCCGCCGCGGTCCCGCCCGTGCTGCGGCCGCGCTCGGGGGCAGGGGGCAAGGTCGTGCCACCGAGGGTCTGCTAGGTGGCTCGGCGGCGCCCTGCACCCGTGACTCCTAAACCAAGACTATACGTTCAAGGATCATTCCTGTCGCATGTTCCTAGGGAAGCGTTTCCGGATGCGTCGAACACTGGAAACAAGGACGATGAGCTGCAGTGTCCCCTCCCGAGCACGAGGCTGGCCGGAGGTGTGCTGTCGGGGAAGCTGCTGCTTCTCCTCATGATGGTTTCCTTTTCCTTAGGGAAAGTGAGAGGGAGGGAACATAGGCTGGGGGGGGGGGGGGGAGATAAACCACCACGCAACTTCCTTCAGCTCCGTCCTCAGCAATGATAGCCACAAAGTCACATGCTTGCTGTGTTTGTTAATTATTTCCTACTGTACAATAAAGTAAATATGTATCTACTAATGTGAAAAAAGAACTATTCCAACTCAACCATAAAAAGACAACGCAACAAAAATAGGTAAAGGATTTGAACAGGCATTTCTCCAAAGAAGATACATGAATAACCAATAAGCACATAAAAAGATGCTCCACGTCTTTCATTGTTAGGGAAATACAAATCAAAACCATATGAGATACCACTTCATACCCATTAGGAAAGCTCTAATCAAAGAAATTGACAGTAACACATGCTGGTGAGAATATGGAAAAATTGGAACTGTCATGTATTGCTGTTGGGTATATAAAATGGTGCAGCTGCTGCAGAAAATGGTTTACTTCTCAGAAAGTTAAATTATAGTAACCATGTAATTTGGAAATTCCAAGAAAATTGAAAACATATATTCACAAAAATTTGTACATGGGGCTGGCCCGTTAGTTCAGCTGGTTAGAGCACAGCCTTAGTAAGGTCAAGGGTTCAGATCCCCAAACCTGCCAGCTGCTGATAAAAACAGAGAGAGAGAGAGAGAGAGAGAGAGAGAACCCAAATGTCCATCAACGCCTGAATGGCTGTGTCAGTGGTAGTACCTCTAGACAATGAGATATTCTTCAGGCATAAAAAGGAATGAAGTATTGATGCATGCTACAACATAGAAAGAATTCAGTCACAAAAGGTCACATATTGTATGATTCCATTTATTGAAAATGTCCACAGTCAACAAATCCACAGGGATAGAAAGTAGATTGGAGGCAGACATTGCCATTTGGGCGTCATGGTGGCAGGTGAGCCAGGCCGGGGTGGACTCCGGCCTTGTGCTCCCGCGCCTTCCAGCTGCTCTGCCCGGCAGGCTCCAGCCCGGCCACACTCAGGGAGCCCGAGCCCTGCACACACTTCCCCTTTCTGCCCTGGTCGGCGCCTTGCGCACTCAAATTTAGGAGCTCAAGCCTGGGACGATGGTGGGCATTTCTTGGATGGTCATTCCAGCTCTGCTGCTCTAGATCAACAAAAAAATTCCTGGAGCCAAACATACACCTCTGATTTCCCCTTTTGTTAGTCACATATGGCCTAGAAAAGCTGTGCAGGAGTCCAGTGATAAAATAAACTGTAAGGGTGTGGACATAAACGTATTACCTACAAAAGGACCATCAGAACTCTGATAAAAACAAAGACTGAAACGATTTTCCCAGAGGATCTCATTGTTTTAAAAATGGACCTGATAACTGGCCAGCTGTGACCCCCCATGGACCTGATTATATGAAGCACCTTTGTAATTGACTGACCTTTTTATCTGAGATTAGAATTCAGGATCGTTTAGATATTTACCTGATACTAATTAGGAAATACATGGTATTTATATTTAAAATGTTTTTAGTTATATTTAATGACCTCATTCTGAGTTCCTTTTTCACTATAGTAGCTTTCATTTGTATTATTTCAGCTTCTCTTATGAGGTCTGGCTGGTTAGCTCAGTTGGTTGGAGTGCAGCCTTATAACCCAAGGTCATTGGTTCAGACCTTCTGCCGGCCAGCTGCCAAAAAAAAAAAAAAAAAAATTCCAAAATAATATGAATAAATAGAAGAATGTGTGCCGGTAGATACTCTGTCACTAAATCTGTGTATTATTTTTGGGGGAGAATCTATATATTTTATCAGGTTCTCAACAGGCCCTCTGACTCCCCCAGATGTAAGAAACCACGTGTTTTAATAGATTTGCTCTTCCCTGTTTGATCAGCAGGGGGCAGAAAAGCAATTTGATTGGCAGGGCCGACCCCAATATATAAATTTCTGAAACTCAAGTCCTTCTCAGTTTCTGCCATCTATTTCCTGCCTTTGCGGTGGCTTTTCACCAGGCTAAGATTCCGTAACTGTGTGCCCCCATCTTCCTCTATAAAACCCTACTGTGTCTGAACAACTATTATCAAAATCAACCTATTCAGCCCCACCCCCTTCCTCCTCCCGCCCCGCTTCCTTCCCCCTTCCCCTCTCCCCTCCACCCAGCTGCTCCGCAACATCATAGAACGCAAAAATATAATATTAATAAATAAATAAACTTTTTAAAAAAGCAGCCCTTTAGTTATCACATTCTCCCTTTCATATAGCTATTGATTTAACTATTATTGTTTCAAGAGACTTTGGATAATCACCCCTTTAGGAGCCTAAAGCTCCCATACCACTCACCATATAATTATTATTTGTTATTTATTTTTTTGAAAGATGGAAATAATAGTGTGTAGAGAGTGACTAGTTAGTTCGGTTGGTTACAGCGTAGCCAAGATCATGGGTTCGGATCCCTTTATCAACCAGCCACAAAAAAAAAAAAAAAAAAAAAAAAAAAAAAACATGGCTAAAGCAATTATTCTCAACTAAGTTTCCCTAAGATCTGTGGGCACCTTTCTCACAAAGATAAATTAATTGTGCATTACATTATTGCAACAGAGCAAGAGGAATGATTACAAAATTTCTGTGATAAATTTTTGTCCAAAAAGAGTTGTCCCAACTTGCTGTTTAATGATGCTAACTAAACGAGAGAGAGAAGAATCTATCTGCCCATTAATCCCACTTGAATAAGGGACTGTATTTACAATTGCATGTGTTAAAGGAAAAACAGCTGGACAGTAGCTGAAGCAGTAAAAACAGATTTTATTCAGGATGATTACAGTAGGGAAAAAGAGACCTGGTATAGAACAGGGCTCAATTCCAAATACAACAAGGAAAAGTGGGTAAAAAGTATTAAATTCCAAGGAGCAGGGTGGTGGTGGCGGTGAGGGTCAGTGGATGAAAAATTACTGAGAAGAAGTATCGGGGAGGATTCTGGCTAAACCGACCTTACAGAATTTTTGCTGAAGGCAGGCCGAGGTGATCGGACCTCATATACCGAGAGTGATCAGATACTGAGGATGAGACATTCTGGACAAAATAATTTTTTGGCAGGATTTTTGCCAGAACTGGACATGGGAGCCCAAGTTTGGGCCAAGTCAAAAAAGGAGTTCAGAGGAGTGTGACCTATGTTTGGTCAAGGAGAGAGTCCTGTCATGTATGATGACTGACAATCATTTATTTCTGCCATTAAAAAAGTGATAAAAGCAACAGAATCTGCCCCTCTCCGGTTGAAGCAGGTACCTATTTTCAGTCAAAACTTTCCTCAAAAGCCAACAGGTTCAGATCTTTACGGACACTCACTGCAATATTCCCCTCGTGAGCGAAGCACGGAAAGCAGCGTGGGAACAACTGAGTGCTCAGTAGCGCTCTGGGTGGAGAATACAATGGTGAGAAAATAGCCCTTAAAGCACCTCAGGTGTCCTGATATTTATGCTTCATTTCTTATTTTAAAAGAAACGAAAGTTAGGCCTCACCTGATTTTGGAAAGCATCATATTATGATAAGCTACTTGAAGGCAGAATGTGTGTCTTATCTGTCCTCCTACCTTTCAAGGTGATGGGGTTCAGGACATGCTAACCCAAAGTACAGCACCCTGGCGTTCGAGGGAATAGCAGACGCAGGAAGGTCACTCTCACCTTGTCCGGCCCTCCTCCCCAGAAGCAGGCCACAAAAGAACTTCCTGACCTTCCTCTGAAGAAAACCAGAGGGACCCTTCCTATACCCAAAGGAAAGGAACATTCTTATCCCTGAGCAAGAAGAATCTGAACCAAACAGGACGTGCTCAGTTGTCCCCAGTTTCTTACCATTAGATCACACCTCCTCTGTCCAGTCACTTCTGCATCACTGTCTACTCCACATTGATGTTAGCATACATTACACACATCTCCCTGTTTCTTTGGGTCTTCATTTCTGAAGGCTCCCTTGTCATGTAAAACTTATATTAAGTTGATGTGTCTGCTTTTCTCTTGCTAATTTGTCTTTTGTTATAAGTGCTTCAACCATAAACTAGTGAAATTTCTTTTTTGTTTTGCTATTAAATCTTTACAATTCTTTTTTTTTTTGGCAGCTGGGGATCCAGACACCCTTGACCTTGGTGTTATCAACAACGTGCTCTAACCAACTCAGCTAACTGGCCAGCCCTCGATGGTGAAATTTCACACCAAACTGTCCTGTTTGTTAGTGGACAGGCCCCATGAATAAGATCAAGAGTCTTAAAATGCTCTGAAACAGCTGTGTTAGGCCCCTGTGCATAATTTATCTACATTTTGGAAGGAGTCCTTCTCTGACCCATGCTAACCAAATTACAGCTTATAACTTGACCTACAGGGCACATATTCGATCTGTTTGTAGACTGGTCCGACAGACATTTAAGATTCTCATAGAGAAACAGAATAATGTGGGTCCCAAAGCCATAAAGCCAGTAACGCATATTCTTCTCTAGCCTTTGGCACGAGGATGGCCTCACGAGCAGAACAAATCAGCCAACCACAGAGCTCCTGGAAGAAGGAAATAGCCACTATCCTTTTAACAACATTTCTGATGATATGAAGGTATTAAATGTACAGACTCCAAAATCAAAATCTATTTATTAGACTAAGGATATGTGGAAAGCAATAATTCAGTTGAAGCAAATTTATTAATGCAGCCTCAGGAATTGTAACCTAGTGGGTTTTTGGCTCACTTGCGATTTTAGAAATTAGCCCAAAGATGGGCCGGCCCATGGCTCACTCTGGAGAGTGCGGTGCTGATAACACCAAGGCCACGAGTTCGGATCCCATATAGGGATGGCCGGTTTGCTCACTGGGTGAGCGTGGTGCTGACAACACCAAGGCAAGGGTTAAGATCCCCTTACCGGTCATCTTTAAAAAAAAAAAAAGAAAGAAATTAGCCCAAAGAACTCAAGGTAAGAACGGCCCTGTAAGGCAGGCAGATCATCATCAGGCTGGAGTCAGGAGACCAGGACTATCTATCTATCTATCTATCTATCTATCTATCTATCTATCTATCTATCTATCTATCTACCTTTTATTATTTTTTAATTTATTATTTATTTATTTATTCTATTATTTATTTATTTACATATATATATATAAGACCAAAAACATCAATGTTGTATTCAGCAAACAGGAGCCAGGTCATGTCCCTGACAAAGCCGTAGTCTGCCAAGTGGAGTGCACACAGCCTAGGGATGTGCACCTTGAAACATCTCAGAGGGAAAAGGAAAATGCTAGAATGTCTATTGCTGAAACACTGAGATGAGAGAAGAAAGTATCAGAACTTTTGTTTATACTTATGTCTCTAAAATAAAACTTTAATGTGAGCATTTTCAAATATGCACAATATAATAATAAAATACTTAATGCATATAAATTTGTGACTAATTAAATCTGCATATATTGGGGTATATCCTAATTTTTTTCACTTGTATATATTCAAATAATTTATAGCCAAATGTGCTGTTTATTTTTGGGGGGGCAGCTGACCCATCAAATGTGCTAGATTTTAAGCTCTACAATGAAAGTGACCATTCATCCTTATTTCTCAAGATGTAGTACATTAAGTGGAATGTAATAAACACTCAGTAGCCTTTGCGGGGGAGGGGGGTGGCTGGCCGGTACAAGGATCCAAACCAGTGGCCTTGGTGTTATTAGGCTTCGCTCTAACCAACTGAGCTAACTGGCCAGCCCCTGTACAAACACTTGATAAATATCAGCTGAATTAAATAAAAGTTAAATTATGGAGATAATTTACTTTGGAAATAATATGCATTAGAAAATGATTTGTAATGTTTGGCCAACATAATTTAGTATCACCCCAATTAACATAATTGGTTTACTGACTCAAGGAAGTAGATTTGCACGTCCTATGAGTAAGAAAGCTAGAATCCAACCAAACATATTGGAGTCAGATTAGAATACTCATGAGGGCCGGCCCGGTGGCACACTGCTACAGTGCACTGTTTGGGAGGGCAGCGGCGCTCCCGCCAAGGGTTCGGATCCCACATACAGACCGGTTCCCGCTCACTGGCTGAGCGAGGTGTGGGCGCAGCGCCGAGGGTTGCGATCCCGTTGCTGGTCCTGGTCCGGTACGGGAGCGACACTGAGGATTGCGATCTGTTGCCGGACACGAAAAAGACGACAAAAAAAAAAAAGAATACTCATGAAAGAGGGCTGGCCAGTTACTCAGTTGGTTAGAGCACAGCCTTGTAACACCAAAGTCAAGGGTTCAGTTCCCCAAACTGGCCAGTCCCCCACAAAAAGGGGGAAAAAAGGTAGCTGGCCAGTTAGCTCAATTGGTTAGAGCACAGAGTTGTAACACCAAGGTCAAGGGTCTGGATCTCCTTACCGGCCAGCCGCCAAAAAAAAAAAAAGAAAGAAAGAAATCTATGTGAATTGTGCATTTTACCCCAAAATATATCCAGGTTTTGTGGGGTTTTTTTAATATCAGTGTATTTTGTGTTCACTGTACAAGAGTCAGCTATGCCTCTGACTTCAATTCCATGTCTGAAAATTTTCTAAGGGGGTGTGGACAAAATATGAATAATGATATATGAACAAAGAGTTATAACACGACTCCATCATGAAAACTGCATATGACATAATGCCCAATGATAAGCACTCTCTTAAGTAAATTGTGGTATACCTAAACAATCGCAAATAATGCAGCCATTGGATTAGCTATATGGATGTTGGTGATTTGAAAAAGTTCCTATGATGTAACATTACACGAGAAAAGGTACAAAATTATATGTACAGTGTGATCTAAGTTAAAGGAATCATATATAACATCAATAAAAGACCAGAAGGAAATGTAGATATCAGGTATTCTTTTAGTATACTTTTCTATGTTATTTCTATTTTTTCAAAGTTATTTATTTATTTATTTTTAAAGATGACCGGTAAGGGGATCTTAACCCTTGACTTGGTGTTGTCAGCACCACGCTCACCCAGTGAGCAACCAGCCATCCCTATATGGGATCCGAACCCGTGGCCTTGGTGTTACCAGCACCACACTCTCCCGAGTGAGCCACAGGCCGGCCCAATTTTTTTTTTTTTTTAAATAACACTGTTAGTATGTGAGATCTGCAAGGAAAGCTGGTGACCTTACGAAAATTTGTTAGTCACTAAAAAACAAAAAAAAATAGATTCTCTAAACTCCAGCTTCGTCATGTAGAAAGCATAAATAACAATGCCTACTGCAAAAACAATGAAATGATGTGTGTAAAGTAACACACAGAACAATGCCTGCCTATAATAGGCCATCAGTAAATACCAGTTTCCTTCTATTTAGAGTCTAATATAATCATATGCATAATAAGTATGTTAGAGCAGAAATTAACTAAAATCATTAAGATTCCAGGGTGTGTGTGTGTGTGTGTGTGTGTGCGTGCGTGTGTAATTATGGGCATCACTAATCATGATGGATTTTCCAGGAAGACAAATTATAAACATAGGTATATTGACATTTCAGATCCAAGAGATCATAAAATAAACACGTAGTTTTATTAGCAAATTTACCCAAAGGACACTCCTTCTATTACTACTCCTGACAGTCTACCCACACCCACATTCATCAACTACCATGTCTTCATAATGTCGTAAAATTACATTGTCATTATTGTCCTGGTACAGCATGGAGATGGGGGACAGCTTGGTGGGGATACAGACAGCCTGGGGCACCTCTGGGTCAACTGCATTCATCAGTGCTTGCATGAAAGCATAATTGGAGCTATTGAGAGAGGTGGTCAGTGAGAAAGGACAATCTCCATGGCAGTAATTTGCCATGAACCCCTTGGGGGCAATGATCCACTTGTGCCAACCCAGGTCCTGGAAGTTGATGAATAGCTGGTGTCGGTGGCAGAGGTTCTTGCAGGAAGCCTTGGGGGCAGGGATGGCTGCCCTCCTTTTTCGAGAAAAAGGGTGGCACTGGTCAGGGTTGAGGGTTACCACCAGCAGGGAAACATGAAGGGAATGTCTCAGTCTGGCACAGGTGTCCTCAAGCTGAAAATTCACCCCAGAGTCTCTGTCTTCTTTGACAAGTATCTCCAGGAATAAGCCCAAGTTCTTCTGGGGGTTGTTATTCCAATCCTTAGCCACATCCAGCAGGCTGAAGTGAAGGGCACCTTGAGGCCATGGTACTGACTGCAGTGCAAACACTGTACCTGGCTTAGGGATGGGTCGGCCCCTCACATGAGGCTCCTGAACCAGGAACAGAGCCAATTCTAATTCTGGTCCCAGGCTGTAGTAAGAACTGGGCCCCAAGTTCAAGTCCAGTTGGGCCATTGTTAACTGTTCCTTTTCTGTGATGGCAGACAGGTTAAAATAGAGGAACTTTTGTAGGCAAGAGGAAGCTTGGGAAGGTTTCTTTGGGTAAAGAAAGAAACCTAGATGAGAACAGAGACACGTGAGAGTCATCGTAACATATTTTACTTCATATCCACCTGTATGATATAAATGTCATATATCCACATACACAACATAAGGGTAGGGAATTATCAGTTATACTCAAGCTCTACCATTTGGGAGGATCTGATTTCTCCCATTCCTCATTTAAAGCCAGAAATTCTTTTTTTTTTTTCTAAAGATGACCGGTAAGGGGATCTTAACCCGTGACTTCTGGTGTTGTCAGCACCACGCTCTCCCAAGTGAGCCACGGGCCATCCCTATATAGGGATCTGAACCCGTGGCCCTGGTGTTATCAGCACCACACTCTCCCGCCACGGGCCATCCCTATATAGGGATCTGAACCCGTGGCCCTGGTGTTATCAGCACCGCACTCTCCCGAGTGAGCCACGGGCCGGCCCCAAAGCCAGAAATTCTTATCTTCATATCCACAGGTTCCCAAGGGATCCTGGATGGAAATTAGACAAAGAGTATTTTGAAATTATGGTAGTTATAGTCTACTCCCTAGATCCTGCTATTTATTGTATTAATGAAGCATCATATGTTACTATATACACATTCGTTTTAAAATACTTTTAAAAATATATCATATTTAATTGGTTTCCTTTGAAATCCTAAATATTTGGGGGAAAAAAATAGACAAATCCTAAATATTTTATTCCAGACATGTAAACCATTATTCTGAGAAGGGGTCCATCAGCTTTGACAGACTGCCAGAGGGACCCAGGGCACAAAATTGTTTACGAACAACTTAGACTGTCAGGTGTTGTTGGCCAAAGTCCAAGCACTCAGATTGGCTTGAATACAAACTCCTGTCATCCAGCTGGGACTGGACCCCCAGACAGTCCATGTTTTATCCTTAGGTAATTCCTTATCTAAGGCCCACAGTTGTCAGTGTAACAATTTCCATTCTTGTATCCCTGAATACTTGGTCCCCAGCTCACTGAATACTGAGGCACAATGTGATTCTTCAGTTCCCCCCCATGGACCCCCTTCATCTGAAATCATCCATGTGCCCTCCCTGTCTTCAGAGCTAACTTCCCTGCCTGAATTTTCAAACCTCCCCAATTCCTCTAGGAAAAGGTCCAACAGAGTATACATTGACTCTACCTGGAAAATAAGTTCTATTACTTGGAAAATAACTTCTATGGCCTAATGCCACCGTTCTGTTTGGTAGGGCGACTCCACCCCATGTAGGCATTTTCTAAGGTCCTTTAGCTTGGGGAGAAATTACAACCTAAGCCCAAACATCCTAGGCATCCGCTACCATGCCTCTTCATTCTCTATTTTCATTTAAAACACCACAAAGTTAAAAAGCGTTTAAAATGACAGTTTCCTCTTCAAGCCTACTGTATCCTCCCTCCTCTTTCTTTTCATCACCCGTCTTTTTTTTGCGTGGGGGTGGGGGAAGTTGGCTGGTAAGGGAAGGCGGGAGACCTTGCCGTTCTAACACCGTGCCAGCCCTCACTGCCCACCTTTTAAAAACATCAATCTCTATTTGCCACCTCTACTTCTCACCGCATAGTCTCTGCTGTTTTCCAACTGCTATTCTTACTCCTGTGCTGGAGCCGCTTTCTCAAAGGCTGGCTAACTGCCAGATGCAGACACCTTTCCACCACCCTTACTCTCGGTCTCCTTGAACAGTTGACAGCTGACCTCTCCTGTTCATGGCTCCTACCTCTAATACACCTAACCAGATCACTAAACCACATGTCCCGGGCATGAAAGAAAACCCAAAAACCAGAAAGGAAAGGTGGACAGATTTGACAATATGAAAATGAAAAAGTTTTATAATCAAAAGACCATTTAACAAAATTAAAAACACAAGAACAATTAAGAATGCTTGTAATATACCAGAACAGTTAAAATCCATGATTATGAAGAGATCTAAGGGCCTAGCTGGTTGGCTCAGCTGGTTAGAGCGTGGTGCTAAAAACACTAAAGTCCAGGGTTTGATCCCTGCACCAGCCAGCTGCCAAAACAAAAAGAATTCTTAACAGAAAAATAGTCAGAATGGGCCGGCCTGTGGCTCACTCGGGAGAGTGTGGTGCTGATAACACCAAGGCCACAGGTTCGGATCCCATATAGGGATGGCCGGTTTGCTCACTGGGTGAGCGTGGTGCTGACAACATCAAGTCAAGGGTTAAGATCCCCTTACCGGTCATCTTTAAAAAAAAAAAAAAAGTCAGAATGTATAAATAGGTAATTACTTGAAAAATAAAAGTGACTCATTACTTATTTGAAAATGCATACCACCTTATTAAAAAAATACAAATTACAATAATGAAATCATTTCTGGCTAGCAGTTTAGCAAAATTTGAAAGCTAAAAGATTGCCATCCATGTAACGTGAATGAGTAAATTGCCAAATATTAGAATAATGAAATACTATACAGCAATAAGAATGAATAAAATACAAATATATACAACATGGATAAATCTCAGAAATACCATATGGTGTTGAGTGCAAGAAGCCAGACACAAAAATATGATACATTCTATATCTCCATTTATGTAATGTTCAAAAGCAGGCAAAACTGACATGCCATGTTAGACGTCAGGACACCAAGGAGCAATGACTCAGCAGAGGTGGCAGGAAGGATCCTCTGCGGTACTCGTCAAGTTCTGTCTCTCCATCTGGGTGCTGGTGATTCTGTGAAAATTCACTCAGCTATTCTTTATTTATGCACTTTTCCGAATGTATGTTATACTTCAGTAAGTTTCTATTTTTCTGATAAGATTTCTGATAAATTGTGGAAAGTGAGAATTCTCATATATTCACAGTAGGGTATAAATTTTGAAGGACATTTTGTATTATCTAAAGTTTAAATGTGTCTACTCTTTGATCCAACAATCTCCTTCTAAGAATTTACCCTAGGGAAATAATAGGAAAAGTGCACACAGAAGTATATATAAAGCGATACTGTTTATATGATGTCCACGCCCGTCCACAGAGCATCAGTTACATAAATTACAGTACATCTGCAAATCGAAGTGTCATGCAACCATAAAAATGAAGGTAATTTGACTATTCTTCTGGCTTGTAAGAGATGTTCACGTTACTGGAGGTATGTATAGTTTGACCCCTTTAAAAATATTACAAGTTTATAATCTATATATGCAAATAAGAAAAATCTGGAAGAATGTACACCAACTACTAATGGTGGCTTTCTCTATCAGGAGGGTTAGATAGGGATAGTGGTGAGATTATGTCCTTTTCCAGTATCATTTGATAGAATTATGATCATCACAAAACATAAATTATTTCCGTGAGAGGAGGAGGAGGAGCATTCTCCAAACTATTCTTGGTTCTTTTCTCTACTCTCTCCGTGGAAAACCCTTCAACTAGCCCTGCACACTGCCCCTAGCTCTTAACCTCCCCTCCAGGAATTTTCTCTGAATCCCCAACCCCAAGGCTCTGAACTTCTATCATACTTAGCACAATACAGGGAAGTCAGCTCTGTCCCTCTATAAACTCTTTAAAAGGGCAGACTTTATTGTTAATCTCTGTATTCTCAAGGCCAGACACAGTTCCTGGCTCACAGCAGGTACCCAGTAAATGCTGCCTGGACAAATAAATATTCAAACCTTCTCTGCAGTCGCTGTAAAACTAACTAACCAGGGCACTCAATTCTGCATCTGAACCACCTGGGAGACCGTATAGAAATGCAGATTCTCAACACCCATCTCAGACTTTGAATAAGAATTAGGTTGGGAGAGTGAGGGGCAGGCATGGGGCTGGGGAATCTGCTTTTAATAGATGACCTGGGTAATTTGGTGGGTGGTCGGTTTGGGAACTGATTGAACAGCAGTCACTGAATCCTTATGTAAAGGACATGAGAATGGCGTACATTATTGCTCCGTACTCACAAATCAAGAATAACCTTTTCTACCCAACAGATGTAGTGGAGAGGTGTGAAGAAGGGAAGCAGGACTCACGGACAAACTGAGCTCAGAATTGTTGTCCCCTGCTTGTGACACCAGGATGTGTATATTATGGGATAAAGAGTGGGAGACTGGGGCCGGCCCGTGGCTCACTCGGGAGAGTGCGGTGCTGATAACACCAAGGCCGCGGGTTCGGATCCCATATAGGGATGGCCGGTTGGTTCACTGGCTGAGCGTGGTGCTGACAACACCAAGTCAAGGGTTAAGATTAAAAAAAAAAAAAAAAGGGAGAGACCGAGCCCTAGTTCCACCCTTACCCTTTTTGCCCAAACTGAAGCACAAAGCAGTTGATTCAGAAAAAAACTATTTTGAAGAAAGTGAAAGAAATGAAAATAACAAAAAGGAAAAAATTTATAAATAAATAAACTTTTTTTTTCTTTTTCTTTTTTTTTTTAAAGATGACCAGTAAGGGGATTTCAACCCTTGACTTGGTGTTGTCAGCACCACGCTCTCCCAAGTGAGCTAACCAGCCATCCCTATATAGGATCCGAACCTGTGGCCTTGGTGTTATCAGCACCACACTCTCCCGAGTGAGCCCCGGGCCGGCCCTAAATAAACTATTTTGAATGACGACGTTGTTCATGCACTTGCTATATGATCTTGAATAGATTACAGGTCTGAGCCATAATTTCCTTATTGTTAAATTGATAAGTGTACCTGCCTTTCTCTCAGGATCCTGGCTGGGATTAAATGAAATGACATGCAGGGCCGGCTAGTTAGCTCATTTGGTTAGAGCGTGATGTTATAACACCAAGGTTACAGGATCGAATCCCCTTACCAGCCACCCACCAAAAAAAGAACAGAAAGGAAGAAAATATGCAAAATACCAGCACAAAGCTTTCTACAAACCATCAGTAATTGTCATTTCTTTCTCTCCTTTCCTTTCTTCACCTCACCCACTTCCAGATTCTTCTCTGGAAAACATTCCAATTTCCTTACCTTGGTCTGGGAGAAGTCGAAGTAGGTTCCCACGGACACCCAACTCCTGTATGTGGCACAGCTCTTGAGAGACCCCACTAGCTGTAGCTGCTTCCCGATCCTGGAAAATTTTCTTCAAGATATAAGGCACAGGTTGGAACTTTTGAGGTGAAGGCACCTTGTCAAAGCCCAGAAACTGGAGAAAGGCATATTCTTGAAATTGGAATGTCTGGCCCAAGGCCAGAGTTAACAGGAAGCCGAGAGCCGAAACTGGCAGGGAGGGCAGCATGGCCTCTGGGCAGAGGCAGAGCTGTCTGGTGCGGCCGGGAGAGGTCTGTCCCCAGACTGCCGCGTAAATCAGGTGCTGCTAATTTATCTGACGGATGATAATTAAGTGTGAATTGCTCTCTTCCCAGCTCCTCAAAGGCAATTGGATGTGAAAAGACAGATTTTTTTTTTCTCTTGCCTTGCTCCACGCTTTCAGAAACAAGATTATCAGTGCGTGGACATCAACACGACAGCACTCTGAGGTTTGTCAGCAGAAGACAGGGAGGAAAGAAGAAAGGCATTTGCCCATTTAACAAACAGTTACTAAGTACCTGCTATGTGGCAGGTGCTGAGACAGGTGCAAGGCACGTAGTAGTGAATAACTCATAGTCGCATAATTCATAGTCCAATTAGACAACCACATACCTAGATTTCTTACAGACTATATCCACAGGGATGTGGGAAAGAAACCAGGGAGAGAGAACACTTCCCAAGGGAGTTAATCAGCATTCCCCATCTATTTTCAGTTCTATGAGAGACTAAATTTACTTCATCTAATATGGTCCTTCCTAATTAAAAATCAAAAGTCACACTGACTTTGACTGGGTTAATTCTAGTTCCATTACTTATTAGCTGGATGGCATGGGCATGTCACTTAATCCTCCTAAATTTTTGTTCTCTCAACAGAAAATAAAAAGTGACCTAATTTGCTGTGAGAATTTCATGAGATGATGTGTTTGAAGTGCTCAGCACAATGTCTGCCACACACAAAGTGTTCCCAGGGGAGACAGCTTCAAAGTCCAAGTAAGACAATCAGGCATTCAAGGCTGAAGGAGCTGTGTGTATGTAACAAGCATTGAGGTTACTGAGAAATTTAAATATGGTAGCAACTACTGATTCCTGGTTTTGATTTATGTTCCTCTTGTTTTGCTTTGGCCAAACTACTAGAAGATTGTTCAAATGCCACAGAATTAGCTTGTTTGTCACCAAAATAGTTTTCAAGCTCTTTGAGAACAGGGATTTTATCATTGTACATTATTTTATACAACCTATTATAAGAACTTGTTTTCCCCAAGGAAAAACCAAAATGTTGCTTCTAATATGTAATAATTTGTCATCATCTACAGGATAAAATCTAAACATTTTTGCTTGGCATTTACGGGCTTTCTTGGCCCGACACCCACGTCGTGTTCCTACCAGACCTCATTTCCTACCACCCACCTTCCCCAGCCTTGATGCTCTAAGGATGCTGATCTATTTATAGTCCTGTGTGCTCATTTCATCGCAGAGCCTTTGCACAGACCAAGTTCAAAGGTCACTTCTATGGCAAAGACTTCCTTGATTCACCAAAATAGATTTAGATGCTTATGTTTCCTCCCTTTCCTGAGCCTTGAGTGGGCACCCATCCATTACAGCACTTGTCACAGTGCATCTCGCAGTCTGCCTCCCTCCTTCTCAGACAGCAGCCTCCTTCAGGACCAGAACCATGTCTTTTCATCTAAGTATCTCCACTGCTGAGGAAAGTCTCTGGCAGGTAGTAGACATTCAATATATATCCGTGTAATAAATAAATCAACCAACAGAGTGGTGCTATTTCTAGAGATCTCACTCTTGTAGGTGGCCAGGTTTTTCTCCATTCCCACTTCTCCTGTCTCCTCCTACTTGAGTCCTACTTAACACTTTTAAATTATTCTACACTGTCCACCTGCTTTCAACAATAACAGTGAGTTACATTTTGATTTTTTTAATTTGACTTTCCTGACTTAAAGTCGGAAGTCAGACTTAACAGTTTAGATTCTGGTTCCACCACTGATTAGTTGTGTGATCACGAGCAAGTCACTCAGCTGTAACATGAGGATAAAACAGTCTTTGTTAAGGTGCTGAGGGTATCTGATGAGATAATGCATATGCAATACTCAGGACAATGTCTGCCAAGTGGTAAGCATGCAATAAAAGTTACCTGCTATTATTATTATCAGTATTATTTATTCAAAGGGAGTTTGATCAAGGGAAAAAAAGAAATAATTGTGAGTGTGCACTTGCAGAAAAAGTGCCAAATCACAAGTCAGGGGATCCGCGTTACTGAGTTAATCACAGATCTTCCAAAAACAAAGAAAAAAAAATTTTTAATTAAAAAAAAAAAAAAAATCACAGATCTTCCAATGACCATGTAATCTTGGGCAGTTCACTCAGTCCTTTAGGATAAATACCCAGGCGTGGAAATTTATTATTTTATTTTATTTGACAGTTGATCAGTGTGGGATCTGAACAGAAACCATGACCTTGGTGTTATAAAGCTGAACTCTAACCTAAATGTAAGAATTTGAATGGTCTGAGTGGGCCTCACTTTCTTTACCTATAAATCCCAGGACTGAATGTGATTGTCTTTTAGGATTCTACAAACAAAAACATTGTAATTCTGGACTTTCAGCCCAAATTAAAAAACTAAAATTGAAGCAATGCGGCTAAGTAGTGTAGAATTTGTTCCAGAGTCGTGGACTTAAAATCCTAGCTCTATCACTTACTGGCTTTGGGGTCCTGGACAAATTGTTTCTCTGGTCTTTGGGGTTTTTATTTTTTTCTCTTTTGGCAGCTGGCCGGCATGGGAACCCAAACCCTTGACCTTGGTGTTTTAATACCACTAACTAACTGAGCTAACCAGCCAGCCCCTGGTCTTTAGTTTTATAATCAATAAAATGAAAAAAATATCAGTCCAGCAGAATTATTGTCATCATAAGCATGAAAAATACTCAACTTTACTAGTAAAAAAGGAATGCAAATTAAAACAATGAAATGTCTTTTTCTATCCAATTAGCAAGATGAAAAGTGATAACAGCTTGTGTAGATGAGAAAGCAAGGAAACAAAGCCTATTTACACAGCTCTGGCATATACATTAATATAACATATCTGGAGGAAAAGCTTGCAATATGTATTAAAAGTTTTAAAACTATTCAAGTCTTTCTTATATAAGGTAACTAGAGTAGTCAAACTCACAGATAGAATGTGGGATGGTGCTTGCTAGGGGGTTGGAGACAAGAGGATGGGAAGTTATTCTTCGACGTGTGCAAAGTTTCTGTTTTGCAAGATGAAAAGAGTTCTGGCGAGTGGTGATGGTTACACAATATGAATGTACTTAGTGACACAGAACTACATACTTTAGAATAGTTACGATGATAAATTTTATGTTGTGTGCATTTTACCACAATTTAAAAAAATAAATTTAAAACAATTACAAAAAAAATTGTTTTTGTTTTTTTTTAAATAGATGACCAGTAAGGGGATCTTAACCCTTGACTTGGTGTTGTCAGCACCACGCTCACCCAGTGAGCCATCCCTATGTGGGATCCAAACCCGGGGCCTTGGTGTTATCAGCACTGCACTCTCCCGAGTGAGCCACAGGCCGGCCCTACAAAAAAATTTAAAAAGGGCTTGTCGGTTGGCTCACTTGGTAGAGCATGATGCTGATAACACCAGGGTCAAGGGTTCAGATCCCCATACCAGCCAGCTCCCCCCACAAAAATAATAATAATAAAATTTATGTCCTTGGACCAGTCATTCACTTCTAGAATATTATTCTACGGCACGAGAAATAAGCTACACAAAGGCAGGGACAAATGGTGGGCACTTGATCAATATTTGTTAAGTGAATTGATTAATGGAAGTAGACAAAGAATTAAAAATGTATGCATTTTATTATTAAGAAAACAACCTTATTGCATAATAGTAGATATATTCAGAACATCTAAAAGTTAGATTACTACTGAGCCATAAGTAATGTTTGATGGCCTGGAAACTTATCCATGAATACTATTAAGCAAAAAAAGCAGATTTCAATA
Organism: Galeopterus variegatus; assembly: GCF_000696425.1. NCBI lineage: Eukaryota > Metazoa > Chordata > Mammalia > Dermoptera > Cynocephalidae > Galeopterus > Galeopterus variegatus. The sequence continues at coordinate 265,244 of NW_007728580.1, forward strand.
CAATACGTAGAAAATAATCTCAATTTTATAAAACCATGAACAGAAAAATCTGGAAAGATTGATACTGAAATGTTAACGCCTGCTATTCTTGTAATTTTTGTAAATTTCTATATTTTTCAATTTTTTTATAGTCAAATTCTTTTTTTTATCATCAGAAAATAGTTACTTAGGCAAACAAAACAACATAGTCATGAACACTGAAACAAAATGATTTGGATGCTTCTTCCAGTAAGTGAACAAATATTTATTGAATGTCTACAGTACAATTCTAAATTCTAAGTACTATGGATATAGAAGTGGCAAAAAAAAAAAAAAATTCCATAAGTAAAGAATTAGGAGGGGGGCCGGCCCGTGGCTCACTCGGGAGAGTGCGGTGCTGATAACACCAAGGCCACGGGTTCGGATCCCATATAGGGATGGCCGGTTTGCTCACTGGCTGAGCGTGGTGCTGACAACACCAAGTCAAGGATTAAGATCCCCTTACCGGTCATCTTTAAAAAAAAAAAAAAAAAAGAATTAGGAGGAATTGGGGTACATTAAGAACTAAGCAGAACTTTAAATATAATGAAGCTCCTCCAACCCTACACCTCGCCTCTGAGCTCTCTCAAGCCCTCCTGTTCATATATGAGCCTCTTTTTCTTTTCTTTTCTTTTTTTTTTTTTTTTTTTTTTTTTTTTTTTTTTTTTTTTTGTTTTGGTGGCTGGCAATACAGGGGAGCCTCTTTTTTAATAAAAAGATCCTGACTTTTTTTAAACTTTTTTTTCTCAATGGAATTGTGACTACATCCTCCATCATCTCTAAATATGATAGCAAGCTGTAACATTAGTATGAATATAGAAACAAAAGTTGAGAAGAATCTTTAGGAATTAAGGAAAACCCACTGAGATTTCCCATACTAATGATAAATCATGCCCTGGTGACCATCCCTTACCTCTCTTACTAGTTTTTAGAGAAGGAAGAAATGAGTACAGAATTTGCTCAGGGTATCTGCAAAGCCAACGCACCCAAGATACATTTTTTGGAAAGAATGTGACATTTAAAAAAAATTGAGGTTGGGCCGGCCCGTGGCTCACTCGGGAGAGTGCGGTGCTGATAACACCAAGGCCACGGGTTCGGATCCCATATAGGGATGGCCGGTTTGCTCACTGGCTGAGCGTGGTGCTCACACCAAGTCAAGGGATGAGATCCCCTTACCGGTCATCTTTTTAAAAAAAAAAAAATTGAGGTAGACATCAAGTTAGAAAATTGGAATTTTTTCATTTCCTTAGATGTATTTGACTATTTAGTATTTGTTTGTTTATTTTTATTTTTAGCAGCTGGCCCGTACAGGTATCCTAACCGTTGACCTCAGTGTTACAACACCGCACTTTAATCAGCTAAGCTAACTGCCCAGCCCCTGTATTTATTTATAACGTTTAGTGGGTGGGTTAATGGTGGGAACTGTAATCTGGGTAGGAGCAATGATAATAGGACATTGGGAGGAAAAAACAGAAGGCACACAGAGCTGATACTTGTAGTAGTTCTTACATCTTGCTAGACCTCATTCTTGCCATCGCATTAATGACTGTGTAATTATATCACTTTGTATAAATGTACTATAATTTACTCATTTAGCACTTTTTCTTTTAATCTTTAGACATTAAATAATTGCCTTTAGCTGCATTTCATGAGATGCCAGTTAAATTTTACCTGCATTTTATATTATGCTCTTATTAAATTATATCTAATTGTCAATTTAATGTACATAGAGACTATTAAGGGCCTTAATTTTTTTGGATAAGTTGTTTTTGATAATATATCAATTTACATTGCCAGCAGTAGTGAATGAAAGTCCAGTTGTAATAACCCTGATTAGCCTTGGATATTCTCTATTCCTCTTTAACTAACTTTTAAAAATAAGATGTAGGGGCCGGCCTGTGGCTCACTTGGGAGAGTGCGGTGCTGATAACACCAAGGCCACTGGTTCGGATCCTGTATAGGGATGGCTGGTTTGCTCACTGGCTGAGGGTGGTGCTGACAACACCAAGTCACGGGTTAAGATCCCCTTACCAGTCATCTTTTAAAAAAATAAAAAGTAAAATAAAATAAAATAAGACGTAGGGTTGGATGGTTAGCTCAGTGAACATTGTTCTAACACCAAGGTCTAGTGGTTCAGATCCCCGTGACAGCCACAAAAATAAACAAACAAACAAATAAATAAATAAAATAATAGATCCGTTATATCTTAACTTGGACTTCTTTGACTACTAAGGTTGATTTTTTGGAAGCCATTTGTATATGCTGTTAGATTTCTGGGCCNGTTGTAACACCAAGTCACGGGTTAAGATCCCCTTACCAGTCATCTTTTAAAAAAATAAAAAGTAAAATAAAATAAAATAAGACGTAGGGTTGGATGGTTAGCTCAGTGAACATTGTTCTAACACCAAGGTCTAGTGGTTCAGATCCCCGTGACAGCCACAAAAATAAACAAACAAACAAATAAATAAATAAAATAATAGATCCGTTATATCTTAACTTGGACTTCTTTGACTACTAAGGTTGATTTTTTGGAAGCCATTTGTATATGCTGTTAGATTTCTGGGCCGGCCCCTGGCGCACTCGGGAGAGTGCATTGCTGGGAGCGCAGCTGCGCTGCCACCGCGGGTTCAGATCCTATATAGGGATGGCTGGTGCGCTCACTGGCTGAGCGCGGTGTGGATGACACCAAGCCAAGGGTTGCAATCCCCTTACCGGTCACGAAAAAGACAAAAAAAAGAAAAAAGAAATGTACATTTCTGAGGGCCGGCTCATGGCTCACTTGGGAGAACGTGGTGCTGACAACACCAAGTCAAGGGTTAAGATGCCTTTCCCAAGTCATCTTTAAAGAAAAAAAAAAAGAAAAGAAATGTACATTTCTGTTAACACCCTGTTGGACTGTAACAAATACGCCTCTTGAAAAAAAGGAGCATTTTCAGTAATGGTCATCATCAGGTCATCAGAAACCCCCACTGCAGGGTTCTTCTCCTATGTGACGGTCACAAGTTGAGATTTAGATGTTCTGCTGAAATCTGTCTGGGCACTGTCACCCCAAATATACACCCCTCACTTTTAAAGTCTCCTGAAATGAAAGCTACTCAAAGTATGGCCTGTGGACCCATGCCTGTCTGCAAACTGTTACTAACACTTGAGAACACAGTGCAGAAAATGAAAGTACACAGTGGGGACCATGCTGCGAAATCACCACCTGTGGCTGGCATGCATATTTCTTCTCTTCCTCCCTCAGGTCAAGGAAGAACACAGTCCCCCTCAGATACTGGTGAGACAAAATAATACTGATTTGTTTTTTAGAACTCAAACTCTTCATCAGTTTGGATGGTGGCTTCTCTGGTCTCCTTTCAATGATGAGAACTGAGTGAATATTTGTACAAGTTGTTTTGACAAAGTTCCTGTAACATCAGATCTAATATCCTTTTTACATATTTCACCATAAAATAATGAAAGAGAATGTGATAATAAAATAATAATGTAAAATGATACAACCATACTGCAGAAAAATGTAGATTGAATATGCAATCCTACCACCCAAACACAATCAGGGTTGTTAATATCACATGTATTTATTTCATTTTATCTTATCATTATTTTTAGATTTTATTTTCCACATTTTCCTGTGGATCTGGCACAGGAGAGGCAGACTGCATGCAGGTGCATTGTGTATTAAACAAAATTTGGACCTTGTCCCCCTCCCGCTCCTTTCTTCATCAGCATTTTTTTGTACTTTTGCAGAAGACTTCAACACGCTGAATCTTTTCTTCATCTTTTCACGTAAATATCCTTAGATAGTGTTCTTTCCTAATTTCCTTTTCAATTGTACTCTTCAAAAAAAAAAAAAAAAAAAAAAGACTAATGTTATGTCAGATAAATCTATTTTTTTAATGGGGCTTGTATTTTATATTTTTCTTTTTTTCATAAGATGACCGGCAAGGAGATCTTATCCCTTGACTTGGTGTTGTCAGCACCACGCTCTCCCAAGTGAGCCATGGACCAGCCCTACATAGGGATCCGAACCCGTGGCCTTGGTGTTATCAGCACCGCACTCTCCCAAGTGAGCTAACTGGCCATCCCTCTATAGGGATACGAACCCGTGGCCTTGGTGTTATCAGCACCACACTCTCCCAAGTGAGCCACGGGCCGGCCCACTATCTTGTATGTTTTTTAATTTCATTATTCTCGTAATTTTTAAATTGGATCTTATTCATGTTTTGGTCCACAATTGGAGATTGAAACAACAAGCTGATCCTTTACCATAGACAGATTGAGAAGCAGTGTTCTAAAACGTTTTTGTTTGACTCAGTAGATTAGTTTCAGATTGCTGGTCTCACAAATTGCCACAAGTTTAGTGCCTTAAAACAGTACAAACTACCGGGTGGCGCACTGCTACAGTGCGCCGCTTGAGAGCGCGGTGGTGCTCCCACCGAGGGTTCGGATCCCACATACAGACCGGATCCCACATACAGACTGGTTCCCGCTCACTGGCTGAGCGAGGTGTGGGAGCAACACTGAGGGTTGCGATCCCGATGCCGGTCCCGGTACGGTACAGGCGCGACACTGAGGGTTGCGATCCGTTGCCGGACACGAAAAAAGACAAAAAGGAAAAAAAAAAAAAACAGTACAAACTACCTTACAGTTCTGGAGATCTGAAGTCCAAAATGAGTTCTAGTGGGCTAAAATCAATGCATAGGTATAGTTGTGTTTTTTCTGGAGGCTTTAGGGGAGAATCTGTTTCCTTGTCTTTTCCAGCTCCTAGAAGATTCCTGAATTCCCTGTCTGGTAACTACTTCCTCCATTTTCAAAGCCAGCAGCAGCATAACCTCTTCTGATCTTCTTCTTGCACTTGTAAAAACCTTTGTGATTACATCAGGCCTACACAGATAATCCCGGATAATCTTCCCATTTGAGATCCTTATCTTAAGGACATGTTATCTTAAGCAAAGGCCCTATGCCATGTACAGTAACATTTTCACAGTCTGGGGGATTAGTATGTGGACATCTTTTCTTTTTTTTGGTGGCTGGCCTGTACAAGGGTCGCTATTTGGACCCTGGTGTTATCAGCACCAGGCTCTAACCCACTGAGCTGACTGGACAGCCCCCAAAGCCACATTGCTAAGCCCACTTCAGAGAGCAATGGGGGGTTTTTGTTTACACCAGACAGACTTTTTTCTACGAATACACATGTCAGACCATGGTTCAAGTGGTAGGTAAGTAATTGAGTGATTTGGTCCTAGATGCAAACAGATAAATAAAAAAACCTCTCTTGATTTTGATTTTCATGAATTTTAGCTGTCGCATGTGCTTCTCATCAAATTATCTAAATTCACTTTATCTATTTTCTTGTCTGGAAGAAGCGGACAAATAATGCTACAAGGTGATGTCATACCACCATCATGTAGCCCAAAGCCAGAGAACTGTGGGACTCTATCAGAATTCACCAAATTTTATTACTGTTTTCAAGATTTGCAGGGGCCGGCCCGTGGCTTGTTGGGAGCCTGTAGCCCCACACCCCTTCTTGTGTGACCAGGCCTACGTGACAATCTGCATATGTCAGATGTCTGTGCTTACGGGATATCTGCCTCATAATCTGTGCCTGGGACGCTGTGCTCCTGGCTATGCAAGTCTACTCAGGAGTGACCTCTTATCTCCTTTCAAGTTTCTGCTTTCTTGTAAAGATTGGGGGCTTCTTTGCATCAGAGATTTTCTGACTTTGTTTCTTCTCAAGATCTTATCGTATTCCTGCATTCCTAACTCCTTACAATATGCTTGCTTTTTCCTATATAAGATGTAACCTAAGAATCAATAAAC
>NW_007728580.1:272081-277270 GCF_000696425.1 Galeopterus variegatus
GCTCACTGGCTGAGCGTGGTGCTGACAACACCAAGCCAAGGGTTGAGATCCCCTTACCGGTCATCTTTAAAAAAAAAAAAAAAGATTTTGGGTGTGTGTTCATGTGTGTGTGAACTATTAAAGAAAGATTTTTGTGTTTTATTAGCCAGAACCATTTGTTATCACTAGTAAGACCACTCTGCACCACAACGCTGTACTCTGGGTCCTTACACCACTCAACTTCTTTCTGATAGAGCCACCAACAGTTATCTCTGGCTTTAGCGTTATTCCCTTCATTCATTGTGATTCCTTTTATTTTTTTATTTTTTGGTGGCTGGCTGGTAACAGTGATCGAACCCTGGTCCTTCATGTTATCAGCACCACACTCTAACCAACTGAGCAGCCTTCATTCCTCTTAAAGTTTGTTTTTGTTTTTTTAAAGATATTGGTAAGGGGGTCTTAACAGTTGAGTTGGTGTCGTCCGCACCACACTCTCCCATGTGAGCTAACCAGCCATCCCTATATAGGATCCGAACCCATAGCCTTGGTGTTATCAGCACTACACTATCCCAAGTGAGCCATGGGCCGGCCCTCCTCTTAAAGGTTTTATTTTTCTGGGACCACCAGTAACCAAGTACAATAGTAATTATCTCCTGACATTTAGATTTTTTTGTCAAGTTTTCACAATTACAATGTTGGGATAAACCACTTTGTATACATCATTTCATATGTTTGACCTTAGAGTAAATGCTTAGAAGTAGGATTTTTATGCATTGGTTTAATAAACTCTGGATAAAGTTTATATTTTGATGTATAATCTAAAATACTCTTCTGAAAGGTGTACAAGTTCCTGTTGTTTGGGTATTCACTTGATGCAATGGTAGCCTCCAACCACACAGCCAGTATGCTATCTTAGAAGTCATGGAACAAAAAGGCTCACAAACCTAATTAAGATGCTCAAATCACATTTATTGAATCAATTTGAAACATAGAGAAAAGCAAGGGGAAAGAAATGGGGTAGATTAACACACTAAAGTAAAGTAGGGTGGAAGGACCCACCGATGCCTGCATTACTCGGTGCTCCCACGTCTCGTCTCTCTCTGTCTCCCTCTGTCTCCCTCTCTTCCACATCTGCCTTTTCCACTGATGGTAGTTATGAGGACCAGAGTTGAGCTTTCAGCAAGGGAGCTCAGCAGATGCCTGGACCAATACGGTGCACTTGTGTACTGGCTCTGTCAGAGAGATGCGGGGCAAGTACACCTGGCTGTGGCTTAGCCTGATAAAGAGCTGTAGGATTTACCTGCATTTCTAGGGCAGAGCTCAAGTGCGGACAGAACTGAACCACAATGGGTGTCATCAACGGGTCACCAATTTAGGGAATGACATAGCTGTCTGCCTGGCTGGCATGATCTCTATCTTATACTTGAACTTTTCATCCTCTTCTAACTGTAAGCAACACGTATATAGTATGTACATATTCGTATGAATTCTGCCTATGTCTCACAAGCTTCTTGCTTACTCATTGCATATACCTAAGACCTTTTGAGTCTTGCCCATATACTATAAGTCATGTGTGCGTATACTGAAGTTATATAGCGTAAGCTGTTAAGTTGCTATCTGTGCTTAACAATGCTTGATGGTTTCATCCATCCCATTTGTTTTTATTTTGTTCTATAACACAAGTGAATATTCTCAAATAATACAACACATGCACATTGCACTAACAGTGCATTCAAATACCATTTTCTCCACCATACATACTGACACTGCTTCACCAACCTTTTTGTTTTCTTCCAATTCATTAGGGAAAAATTCATAATTGCTTTTATTTAAATGTATTGAATATTTATCACAATTCACAATTTTGTGATATGTTTTATTGCCACTTCAACTTCTTTTGGAAATTCCATTGCCCATTCCCTTCCCCCACCCCCCATTTTTTTTTAATATTCTAAAGTATTTTTGTTTTTAGTGACTGGCCTGCTCAGAGATCTGAAACCATGATCTTGGTGTTATCAGCACCACACTCTAATCAGCTGAGCTAACCAGCCTACATTGTTTTAAAAGTTGAAGTGAAGCCTCCACACTAGCCATAGCCACCTGCCAGAACAAAAACAAAAACAAAAAAAACTTAAATTGAGGAATAGTTGAGTTAGCTCACTCAGTAGAGCATGGTGCTTATAACACCAAGATCAAGGACTCTGATCCCCTTACTGGGCCAGCCATGAAAATAATAAATAAATTAGGGAATAATTAACAAAGTATTAGGAACTTTCGCCTGTCATATTTGTTCAAATCTTTTCCCCAGGTTTTTTTGGGGGTGGGGGGTGGCTGGCCTGTTATAACACAGCACTCTAACCAACTGAGCTGACCGGCTAGCCCCTTTTTCCCAGTTTAAATAAATTTTTCAACATTGTTTAAAATGGTTTTGGGGCTAGACGGTTAGCTCACTAGGAGAGAATGGTACTGATAATACCAAGGTCACGGGTTAGGATCCCCATGCCGGCCAAACACAAAAAAAGTAAATAAAATGATTTTTTTTTTTTTTTTTTTTTAAAAGATGACCGGTAAGGGGATCTCAACCCTTGGCTTGGTGTTGTCAGCACCACGCTCAGCCAGTGAGCAAACCGGCCATCCCTATATAGGATCCGAACCCATGGCCTTGGTGTTATCAGCACCGCACTCTACCGAGTGAGCCACAGGCCGGCCCCAGTAAAATGATTTTTACCACTGAGAAATTTTCAATATTTGGTCACCCTTTGAAATCTTTTATGACATTTGATTTTTTTTTTTTTTTTGTCGTGGGATCTGAACCCTCGGGCAGGAGCGCCGCCGCGCTTCCCAAGCGGCACACTGTAGCAGTGCGCCACCGGGCCGGCCCTACGACATTTGATTTTTGCTTCATGCTTAGAAAAGACTTTTCCGGGCCGGCCAGTGGCTCACTCGGTAGAGTGCGGTGCTGATAACACCAAGGCCGCGGGTTCGGATCCTATATAGGGATGGCCGGTTTGCTCACTGGCTGAGCGTGGTGCTGACAACACCAAGCCAAGGGTTGAGATCCCCTTACCGGTCATCTTTTTAAAAAAAAAAAAAAAAAGAAAAGACTTTTCCACCATGAGAATATAGGTCACCATCGATATTTCCTTTCTCATGTATATCATAATGTGGCTGTGACTTTAGGCAAGTTAAATAACAGTTCTCATCTGTAAGAAACGGGGATAATAAGGATACAAACTCGTTATGTTACTATGTTGTTACACGTAGACAGAATAGTCGTGGGTCTTAACAATACATAACCAATGTTAGCTGTCGTTGCCCCTGCCTCGCTGTTACACAATGTAATGAACCCATCGGCTATCCTTCCTGGGTTCTCAAAAGCAAATATTGTTTATTTTTTTATTTTTTTTTATTTTTTTTTTTTTTTTTTTTTATTTTTTTTTTTTTTTTTTTTTATTTTTTTTTTTTTTTTTTTTTATTTTTTTTTTTTTTTTTTTTTATTTTTTTTTTTTTTTTTTTTTATTTTTTTTTTTTTTTTTTTTTATTTTTTTTTTTTTTTTTTTTTATTTTTTTTTTTTTTTTTTTTTATTTTTTTTTTTTTTTTTTTTTATTTTTTTTTTTTTTTTTTTTTATTTTTTTTTTTTTTAAAGATGACCGGTAAGGGGATCTTAACCCTTGACTTGGCGTTGTCAGTACCATGCTCAGCCACTGAGCAAACCGGCCATCCCTATATGGGATCCGAACCCGTGGCCTTGGTGTTATCAGCACCACACTCTCCCGAGTGAGCCACGGGCCGGTCCCAAATATTGTTTATTGTTTGAAATAATTTTTTTTCTTTTTTTACTTTGGCAGCTGGCTGGTATGAGGCATCCAAACCCATGAACTTGGTGTTACAAGGATGCACTCTAACCAACTGAGCTAACCCGACAGCCTCTGAAATATATTTAAATAATAGAGAATAAGAGAATAAAAATAATCTCACCTGCAAAGACAACCGCTGTTAACAGATTAGTGATTATTTCTTCAGATATTTATATTCCTATTGTAATAAATATACAAATATATGGAATTAGTTTTATTTTTATAAAAATGTAGATATTTTACATATATACGTACACATACACACTCGCGTGTGTATTGCTGTGCCTCAAACTTTGCTACATAGCAACATTTTTGGAGGCGTGTATCCAAAGATTGACTTCATTCTCTTTAACAGCAGTATCTTATTATTTAGCTGATCCCCTACTGATTTACATTGTGTTGTTTTCAGTTATTCATATTGCAAACATCTTCATTCATTAACACGAACCTCAAGTGGGTCTTGCTGCCTGGAATCACACTCTTGTCCGGGGCTAAGTCCCCACGCACTCTCCTGACATGTTTCCCTCCGTCCTCAAACCTCCAGCATCTCCTCGCTTATCCTCATTCTCGGCTTGCTTCCTTCCTAGATCCCTGAGAAAATCGTTTCTGTTTTGTTTTGTTTGGCAGCAGGCCAGTACGGGGATCCAAACTCTTGACCTTGGTGTTACCGACACGTTGCTCTAACCAACTGAGCTAACTAGCCAGCCCCATTTTTGTTTTGTTTTGTTTTGTTTAGAAAATTGAAGCAATCAAAAGAAAATATCCAAAGTCTCCGATGACCACACTGACCTTCCCCACATATGTATTCACCGTTCTGTCTTCCTGTTACTGCAAATGAACTATCTAAAGCCACCTTTCAGCTTACGTACTGATGGCACCCCTCCCGCTTACTGCGAGTCATCACTCAGCAACTCTGCTCTCTCTCTTCGATCTCATCTACTTTTTCTCCTTTACTGGATCCTTTCTAGCAGTGAACAAACATGGTGTATCCCCACTTAAAAATTTTTTTAGGGCCGGCCCGTGGCTCACTTGGGAGAGCATGATGTTGACACTACCAAGTCAAGGGTTAAGGTCCCCTTACTGGTCATCTTTTTTAAAAAAATTAAATAATGGGCCAGCCCGTGGCTCACTCGGGAGAGTGTGGTGCTGATAACACCAAGGCCACGGGTTCAGATCCCATATAGGGATGGCCAGTTCGCTCACTGGGTGAGCGTGGTGCTGACAACACCAAGTCAAGGGTTAAGATCCCCTTACCGGTCATCTTTAAAAAAAATATATATATATATATATATATATATATATATATTATTTTATTTATTTATTTATTTATTTATTTATTTATTTATTAATTT
>NW_007728580.1:277475-281493 GCF_000696425.1 Galeopterus variegatus
GTGTTCTTTAAAAAAAAAAAAAAATATATATATATATATATATATATATATATATTATTTTATTTATTTATTTATTTATTTATTTATTAATTTTTAAAAGATGAACCCTTGACTTGGTGTTGTCAGTGAGCCAACCGGCCATCCCTATATAGGATCCGAACCCGGGGCCTTGGTGTTATCAGCACCACACTCTCCCAAGTGAGCCACGGGCGGGGCCTAAAATAAATTTTTTAAAAGTGTTTTAACCCTACTGTTCCATTTTCTACTTCCTTTTACAGCAAAACTTTTTGAAACAGTTGACCATAAAGGCTGCTTCCAATTGTTTTGTGTACTGTTTGTTTGGTGGTGGGGATCCAACCCCGTGTCCTTGGTGTTAGTCCAATTTTTTTTTCTTTTTCTTTTTCATTTTACCAATTCTTATTCTTTAATTCAGCAACACTGCTCTTGTCCAAGTTACCAATGATATTCACATTGTCAAATCCAAAACCCAGTTCTCAACCTTCAGATTACTTGACCCATCAGCAGCATTGGACACGGTTGGTCCCTCCTTCCTGCTTTGTCACTCGGCTTCCAGGGTAGCGCCCTCTCTTGGTGTACTGTCTGTCTCGCTGGCCATTCATTCTCAGGCTCCTTTTCTGGTTTCTCTTCTCACTGGCCTCTGAGAGTCGGGATGTCCCAGACCCACAGGCTTTGGATCTCTTTTCTTCTCTAATTGCATTTACTACCTTGCATTCACTAGGTGATCTCATCTAGGCTCATGGCTTCAAATGCCATATGCTAGCGACTTTCAAATTTACACATGTAGCTCAGACCTTCTCTAAACCCCAGAACCCCTTACCTGGCTGCCTGCTCATTTCCTCTTGGATGTCTAAAAAGCACGGTAGGCCGATTAGCTCACTTGGTTAGAGCACAGCCTTACGACATTGAGGTCGCAGGTTTGGATGGCCATAATGGCCAGCTGCCGAATAAAAGAAAAGAAAAGAAAAAACGTTGTAAATGTTTATTATTGTCCACAATGGAATTCCTGATCTGCACCTCCCCAGCTCACCCCCATAATTATCACTACCTGCAGGCTTTTCTAACGCAGCTAATGCAAATCCAATACTTCCAGCTGTTCAAGGCAAAGCCCTGGAATCATCCTTCACTCCTTGCTTTCTCTCATATCCCATGTTCAATTCATTAGATAATTCTATTGGTTCTATCTTCAAAATATTTTCACCTGGGAATACCAGGTGCTGTGGGCTTTCAAAAAAAATACTCAGGGGCCGACTGGTTAGCTCAGTTGGTTAGAGCTCGGTGTTATAACACCAAGGTCAAGGGTTCGGATCCCCCTACTGGCCAGCTGCCAAAAAAGAAAGTAAAAAAATTCAGAATCGGGTCATTTTTCATCACTTCCCCTACTACAACTCTCATCTGAGATACTATTACTTCTCTCATCTGAATCATGTCATAAACTCTAAACTGGTCTCTGCTTCCAACCTTGGCCCATCCCCAACCCTGCTAGTCTGATCTCAACACATCAGCCAAATTCTCTACAAAGATCAGTTCACCTCAGTTCAGTCTTTTATTTGCTCAGAACCTTCCAGTGGGGCTGGCTGGTTCACTCCGTCAATTAGAGGGTACCGGCCAGCAGACAACCACGACCACAAAACAAAGAAAATAATCCCCGTCCAATGGCTCTCTATTGCACTCAGTAAAAGTCAAAGTCTACAAGACCCTATCCCAGTGGCCTCATCTACTGATTTTGCTTCCTGCTCACTCTCTGCTTCCCCACACTTGTCTCATGGCTACTCCAATTCTTTGTGCACCTGCTGTTCCCTCTGCCAGGAAGACCTGTCATAGATTCCCCGTGTCTCACCTCCTCCAAGCCTTTGCACATTCCTTACCCTCTCCTTAAAATTCCAACTTGTCACCTTCCCCCACAACTCGCAACCTCCTTTACCATGTTGTGTTTTGTTCATAGCATACTAATAATTTTATTCATCTCCTTAACAAATATTTGTGCCAGGCATTGTTTTAAGCATTTGGGATATATTGGTGAACTAAACAGATAAAAATCCCTTACCTCAAACAACTTACATTCTAGTGATGTCAGACAGTCAGTACACAATAAATATAATAAATAAGAAAATATATTTGTTGGATAAATGAATGGATATATCTTTGGGCACTTGTCCAAGTACCCCTGTAGAACAAATTGCTAAAAATGGAATTTTGGGGCCAAAGTATATGCATATTTTAAGTTTTTGTACACATGGCCAAATGCCTTATCAACAATTGACAGGAAAAAATTGGTCTAGTACACTCATACATACACACACACACACACACATATATGTGCATACATTCAGACATAAATATTTGTCATATGAGCATGTCACAGAACAAAATTACAACAAATTTGGCTAAAGATCTCAATTGCCTTTACTGTGATTCTAGAATCAGGCAACAGACAAGCGTAGAAGAGGAGGTTGGTTTTATAGACAGAAAAAGGCTGAAGAAAGCAGAAACAAAGAACAAAAAGTATATTGGTTTCACTGGATCTTAGCCAAAAGGCTGAGAAGTGATTTGTATTGGTGATTTCAAAGTTACTTTTCTCGTAGGGTGGGGCAGGAAGGCAGAACAATAGAAAAATACCTGACTAGTTAACATCAGGTTACTTCAGGCTATCTCTTTTGTGTTAAAATTAAAGCAGAGGGAACTTCATTATCATACCTATTGAAGATTAAAAGTGGCCTGTTTGGGAAATCGGCTGTTATTTCTCTTTCTTGACTTCTCCAAAGGTCAGACCACGATCACAACCTAAGTGACATGGAACTTAGCATGGGTGACTCCATTTTGATTTTTAGTCTGGTCTCTTGGGGCCTAGTGCAGGAATTTAGTTCAAAACAATGGTTTCTGATAATTCTTATTTAACAGTAGTGTGTTTTGGGGTCTGGCCTGTAACTTAACCTGAGAGTATTTTTCTTTTATGAAATGATGGCGATAGAAAATGGTAATTTTTTGGGCCAGCCCGTGGCTCACTCGGTAGAATGCGGTGCTGATAACACCAAGGCCACGGGTTCGGATCCTATATAGGGATGGCCGGTTTGCTCACTGGCTGAGCGTGGTGCTGACAACACCAAGCCAAGGGTTGAGATCCCCTTACCGGTCATCTTTTTAAAAAAAAAAAAGAAAATGGTAATTTTTTAAAATTTTGGTGGCTGGCCAGGATTGTTTTTCATTAATGTCGTTACTAAGAAGGAAAGAAAATCTTGATTTTTTTTTTTTCTTGGCAGCTGAGCGTATGGGGATCTGAACCCTTGACCTTGGTGTTATACAGCTATGCTCTAACCATCTGAGCTCACTGGTTAGCCCTTTGAATTTTTTTTTTTTTTTGGAGAGGAGAAATGGTATTGGTATTTAAATTACAAAGTATGGTAAACACTAACTTAGAATACTTGGTATTATCATGTTTCTCTTTTCATAACTAAGATGTATTTTTATTTTTATTTTTTTATTTTTTTAATTTTTAAGATAACCGGTAAGGGGATTTTAACCCTTGACTTGGTGTGGTCAGCACCACGCTGTCCCAGATGAGCCATGGGCTGGCCCTAAGATGGATTTTTTTTTTTTTCCTTTTTGTCTTTTTTCGTGTCCGGCAACGGATCGCAACCCTCAGTGTCGCGCCCGTACCGGACCGGGACCGGCAACAGGATCGCAACCCTCGGTGTTGCGCCCGCACCTCGCTCAGCCAGTGAGCCGGAACCGGTCTGTATGTGGGATCCGATCCCTCGGTGGGAGCACCGCCATGCTCCCAAGCGGCGCACTGCAGTAGTGCGCCACCGGGCCGGCCCGCCTAAGATGGATTTTTTTTTTTTTCCTTTTTTTCTTTTTTTGTGTCCGGCAACGGATCGCAACCCTCAGTGTCGCGCCAGTACCGGACCGGGACCGGCAACAGGATCGCAACCCTCGGTGTTGCGCCCGCACCGGACCGGGACCGGCAACAGGATCGCAACCCTCTGTGTTGCGCCCCCCC
>NW_007728580.1:281503-292599 GCF_000696425.1 Galeopterus variegatus
AAAAAAAAAAAAAAAAAAAACCTAGTGACAGAACCTACAAGTTTTTTTTTGTTTGTTTTTTGTTTTTGTCCTTTTTGAGACCGTCCGCACCGCGCTCACTGGCTGAGCGCACCGGTTATCCCTATATAGGATCCGAACCCATGGCAGGGGTGCTGCCGCGCTCCCAGCGCCGCAGGAGCGCCGCACCCTCCCGAGTGCGCCACGGCTCGGCTCAGAACCTACACGTTTTAAGAGAGGGAAAAAGAGCAAAAAACAAAACAACCCTAAAAACAAATATACCCCTTTTTTTTTCAGAATATTTGTGACTTGATTAAAGATTAAGAGTATGCAATATACATGACCAAATCATTTAAAAATGATCTGATTTATTTATTTATTTGGCCAGTAAGGGTAATGGGAACTGAACCGTTGACTTTGGTGTTGTCAGCACCACGCTCTCCCGAGTGAGCCACGGGCCAGCCTGGGAAGTGATTTCTAAAATTTGCTGTGACTCATTAATGAATAGTAAAATAAGTTTTGTGAGTCTCCACCAGCATTAAAAAAAAGAAATATTGATAATACCAAGGTACAAGATTCAATCCCTGTTACCAGCCAGCCACACACACACAAAAGAAGTAGAACAGTATAGGAAAATCTCAGAGTGCATTGTATAATGGCTAATAATTCTTTCCTGAAATTTATTTATTTTGGGGGGTGGGGACACGAACCAAACCCTTGACCTTGGTGTTATAACAATACATTCTAACCAACTGAGCTAACCAGCCAGCCCTGAAACTTTTTAACTCTTAATATTTATCTGTACATGTTACTGGATGTATTTCCTAGTGTGACTCACTAGCAAACTGTGTAAATGCCGCCACCATGCTGGTGACATTTTGAACAATAGAGGCCACCCTTTCTTTCATGGAGTTTACATTCCAGTGAGGATGCTGATAAGGAAACCAACAGCTATAAAGATAGGGTGACTGCAGGATTCTGAGGCAGCATTTTGTTTGTTTGTTTTTGGCAGCTGGCCAGTAAGAGGATCTGAACCCGTGACCTTGGTGTTTTAACACCATGCTCTAACCAGCTGAGCCAACCTGCCAGCCTCTGAGGCAGCGTTTTGAAAGTCACCTTACCTAGGACTGAGGGATCAGGCTGCTTCCTGGAAGAAAGGACATGTAAGTGAAGACTGGAGGAGTGGCTAATAGTGTGCACTCTGAAGACAAATGCCTGGAACCAACCAGGGCTCCACCATTATTTCTCATGTGACTTTGTGCAAGTTACTTATCCTCTGTACCCTAGTTTCCTCATCTGTAAAAGGAAAAAAAATAAAGGAACTTATCCCATAGGGTTGCTGTTAGGGTTAATGGATTGTTCAATAAAAATTACGGGAGGCCATTGTTTTGGACTAAGTTTCTGCACTAGGTCCCAAAAGACCAGACTAAAAATCAAAATGGAGTCACTCCCACTAAGTTCTATGTCGCTTAGGCTGTGGTCTGACCTGTGGAAAAGTCAGGAGAAAGATAACAGTCCATTTCCCCAACGGACCAGTTTACATCTTCAATAGGAATGATAATGATTCCCTTCCCTCTGCTTTAATCCTAACACAAAAGAAGTGCCCTGATGTTATTTTTCCATTGTTCTTTCTGTCCCCACCTGTAAACAAGCCTAGGGCGAGGGCTCACAGACCCCTTGAGCCTGTTGTACAGACTGGGTCACAAACCCTTCACACGCAGGTCTACTGGCTAGGCAATAGGGAAAAGGTCCTGGGAGCCATGGGTAAAAAATTAATCGGCTTTATTGAGAACTAGGAGCAGCCGCCATAGTGGCCTCCCGGAGTGTCCTGAGAAGCTCTGTGTACCAGTCCTTTTATACCTAAGTCCATAGCCCAAGACATGTGGGTGCACATGCACAATGACATTAGATAATAACCAAGGAACACCTGGGTGCACGTGCATATTTACATCAAATGCTTGGCAAGATTCTGAACATCTGAGGGGCCCTGACCATTTTCCTATATTTTCCCAACACCACCTTACAAGGAAAGTAACTTTAAAATCACCAATCCACTTTTTGTTCTTTGTTTCTGCTTTCTTTATCCTCTTTCTGTCTATAAAACCAATCTCTTCTTCTTGGCTCATTGGAACACTTATTCTATTTTATGGAGCCCTATTCTAGAATGCCAATAAAGCCCATTGAGATCTTCAACTAAATTTGTGGCAATTTCTTTCTTTCTTTTTTTTTTTTTTTTTAAAGATGACCCGTAAGGGGATCTTAACCCTTGGCTTGGTGTTGTCAGCACCATGCTCACCCAGTGAGCAACCGGCCATCCCTATATGGGATCCGAACCCATGGCTTTGGTGTTATCAGCACCGCACTCTCCTGAGTGAGCCACGGGCCAGCCCCCAAATGAATGTTCTAAGAAAGGCATTATTTTTATTTTGTTTGTTTGTTTGTTTGCAGTTGGCCGGGACAGAGATAGAACTCTGGACCTTGGTGTTAGCAGCACCAGCAGCACCACCCTCTAACCAACAGAGCATCTGGCCAGTCTTAACAAAGGCTTTTTTTTTTTGACAGTTTTTTTTTTATTGAAACGTAATTGATCATATATATATACACACACACACGGAGTACAGAATTGAATATCAATACATGCATACAATATGTGGTGATCAAATCAGGATAATTAGTGTACTCATGTTTACAAAATGCAATCAATCTTTGCAACAGTTAACTAATTTCTCAATAACCCCCCTCCCCTAAGAAAGGCTTTTTGAACAAGGTCAAATACTTCTGAGAATAAAGCCCTGAGCAGTATCCTCTGGGTTTTCAGAGGACTTTGATGACCATGAGCAGAGCTGCAGAGAAGTTCCTTCAAGCAATGTCAGATAGGCCACAGGTTAAGCAGCCAAAGACCAGAAAAGAAAAGGAAGGGGCAGATACTGAGAAATCAGCTTAGAACAGGAGAAGAGAGATAAAGTGAAATCTGGGAAAGAGAAGGAAAGAGAATTTTTTTTAAAGATCCATTTTATGATTAAACTTTTTTTTTTTTTGGCAGCTGGCCAGTACAGGGATCTGAAATCTTGACCTCGGTGTGCTCTAACCAACTGAGCTAAACAGCCAGCCCTTGTGTATTTTCATTGAGTTTGGTAAATAACAAGATTGACTTGTCTACACTCTCAATTTTGCTGGATAAGCTTCTCCAGAGATACTGGCCTTTGTCCTGATGGGTGAAAGCATGCTGCTGCCACATGCACTGTTTACCTCTCCTCTGCTAGACTTCATACTCTTGTATTTACTGCATGAAAAATGTTAGTACAGGGATGTAGAACCAAACAAAAAAATAAATATATAAGCCTAAGAAAGCGAGCATGTGTAGAATTTTTATTAAGAATGTTGCAGTCTTCTGTGATGTCTTTGTTTTATTAAGATACTCTTTATTCAGGGGAAGGAGAGCAAAGATTTTTATGTTTTATTTCTTTAATCCCTCTGCCTGGATAAATTACAGAAGATGCTAAATAGATTTTTTTTGTTTTTGTTTTTGTTTTGACGGCTGGCCGGTAAGGGGATCTGAACCCTCAACCTTTCAATAGATATTTGTTGAATAAGTAAATAACTGACTGCAACTCTCGGGTTGTCATCTTGGTCCACTGGTGTCAAGTTTAGATAGGATTAGGGAGAGCTTTTTACTCTGTGGTCATTGGCACTTTGGCAACAACGGCCACTTCTTTTCATTGGTTTGTTCCCTCTGGGTTCACATGCACCCCAATGTATTTTATAGCTAGTGATGTGGGGCTGTAGCACTTTACGTCAAGCTGTATATTTTAACCACTTTTTCCCATTTATTTTTAAGACTAGTCAAGTGCAGCAGTGAGAAGCGAAGAAAGAGTAGAACAAAGAGTTTGTTCTGTCACTGACTAACCTACCTTCAGACCAGCCCCAAATTTCTTAAGTTCAACATTGGTATAACTCCCAAGCTGAAATTGATCCTCCTTCTAGCAAAGTCTGTATAGTACATGACTTCCTCCATGAGTGAGCCTCCTGCGGCCGAATGGAAGATGTGGAGCAGTAACAACACATCCCATGGGGTTCTGTGTTGTATTATGTATATCAGGGTACCACAGACGGGCAAACCATGTATGGAGGATGGGTGAGCCTGTCTGCAGGAAAAGGAACCACTACAGACACTCCTCTCAGTTCTTTCACATTAGTTTGCTGTGGCCCATGGCATTTGGCTTCTGTAAAGGCCAGCCTAGAGTGGTGCATGAGTTTAGGTGTTACAGAATATCTAAATTATCTCCTTAAAATGGGCTTTTGCTTGTAGGGCATGTTTACAAACCTCCATACACCTTGTTAACTAGTTCTCATAACCCATTTAAGCCAAAGTCATGTTTCTGTATCATTAATAAGATTTTCTAATACGGTCTGTCTGGCTACTGCTAGGCTAATGTCTGGAATCCTGCTCACAGCGCCAATTGTCCAGCTCTTAATCCTGTTCGTGATGTCAGTTGTAAAGCTAGGCAACCATGCTAATTGTCGGGCTCTTTTACCTGCCAGTAATCCCGCACTGACTGGGCCGATGGTTGAGCTAGGGCTGGGTCTGGAGCTCCCAGACCCCTCAAGCCCATTCACAGACTGGGTCACAAACCCTTCACATCCCAGGCTGGGTCCCCAGACCCCTTACACGCAGGTCTATGAGCTAGGTAACCGGTAAACAGGTCCTTGGAAGCTGCAGGTCTGGAAAAACACGGCTGCACAGGGCAGGAGCCTGAGGCAGTAAAACACCAGCTAAAATGTGGCGCCACAGTGCAGGTGCACCTACTCTACCCACACACACAATGTTTACTGAACGACCCTGAACCGACTCCGAGGTGAGGAGAGCCTGACCAAATTATTCCATTTTCCCAACATGGTCTCAGGCAATATTTCCCCCAAAACATTGCTGCCATAACAAAATAAAAGATATACTAGTTTCCTATTGTTGCTGTAACAAACTACCACAAACTTGGTTGTGATTTATTATCCTACAACTCTGGAAGTTAGAAGTCCAAAATGGGTCTCACAGGCTAACATCAAGATCTCAGTCTGTGTTCCCCCTGGAGGCTCTAGGGGAGACTCTGTTTCCTTGCCTTTTCCAGCTTCTAGAAGCTATCTTCATTCCTGGGCTGATGGGTCCTACCACTTTGCCTTCTCTGCTTCTGTTGTCACAAAGCTTTTTCTGTCTGACCCTCCTGCCTCTGAGCTCTAAGAACCTTGCGTTACCCTGGGCTCACCAGGATAAACCATGATAATCTCCTGATATCATAATTTTTAATTTAATCACATCCGCAAAGACCCTTTTGACATATAAGATAACATATTCACCAGTTCCAGGGATGAGGATATGGACATCTTTGGAGGGTTATTATTCAGCTTATCACCTATATTGTTGATTCCCCCTCCCCCCCACATACACACACTTTGGTGGCTGGCAGTCCAGGGATAGGAACCCTTGACCTTGGAATTATAAGAGATTCACTAGGGCAGGCCCGTTAGTTTACTTGATTAGAGCACGGTGTTGTAACACCAAGTGTCTGGATCCCCATACTGGCCAGCCGCAAATAAAAAAAAAAAAAGATATTCACTGGATCTTAATGATATTAAGCTATTTCACTGTAACATGCCTGAAGGATCAACTTGGCTAAAAAGCCAATCTCACAGAGATGAGTTGGTGAGAAATTAAAACTACCTCTGAATAATTTTTCTAGGCAGCTGGCCTGATCCGGGGATCTGAACCTTTGACCTTTGCGTTTTAACATTGCACTCTTACCAAATGAACTAACTGGTCAGTCCCTCAACAGAAAGTTTTAAACGTCCTTATATTTTGTTCCTTTCTCCTACCTCGGACATTTATTGATAGAACACTGATGCAATCCCTGTGCAGGCTCCACCCCGCCATGTGGATTTGGGCTGCGCTTTCCCAGAAAGGAGCCTGGGGGCTGAGTGTTCTGCGAGGTGGGCACAGACTCTCACCCCTATTGTTTTTTGTCTTCTCCCTCTTGCTTTGTAACTAGAGGGACCTACTCTAGTTCCTGTTATGGTATGAGAAAGTTTACTTAATTATATTCCTTCTTAAGAGCTGGAAATTAATATAAGAAATTGGGGTTTCCCAACTCTCTTGTTATCAAGAAGGGGGTTATCTAGTTTAGGGATTTTCTTCCATGGTCATCTGGGAATTTTCAGAGTCAAGATTGGGCTAAACTCCTTGTAGGTATAGCCTAGGGCTTCCAAATTGCCTCAGGCTGGTCTGCAAAGAACATCAGCACAATTGGAGCAGAATTCCAATAAATGGTAGGTGGAGCTGGCCTAGAGATTCAATTCTTACCTCCTTTTAGCCTATCAAATAAACCCATCTGTCAGCCCATTTTTAAATAAATGAACCATTCAGGGATTAAAAGAAATAGGTGGGTGGGTATGGATATTGAATTAAAAGTGAAATGATTCCAATTCTATCCTCTCAAAAACCATACCCTCTACAATTCTTTTGGGAAATATAAAAACCTTTCTTTTTCTAGTTGCATCTCTTTTAGGTTGCCTAAAATCTCCCGGATTTGCAAGCTGGACCTCCGTGTTCTAAGGCAAAAGAGAATAATAGCAGTCTTTCCTCAACCCATGGAAAAAGTTTCAATTAACTGGAGAGGTTTCCTGAAAGTCTTTCATGCCCAACAGTTTTCTAGCCTCTTGCACCTGCTCCGCTCTATCCTGTACTGAAGGGAGTAGAGACTCATGAAGGAACGAGCAGCAAAATATCGAGGCAGTAAAACAGTAAGCTGAATTTTAAACTTTGTGAGCAAACTAAGCTGGATAAATTGGTTTGTCCTTTCCTTCCATATCATTAAATAACTATTCCTTTGTCAGCACCACGCTCAGCCAGTGAGCGAACCGGCCATCCCTATATGGGATCCAAACCCGGGGCCTTGGTGTTATCAGCACCGCACTCTCCCGGGTGAGCCATGGGCCGGCCCCAATTAAATAACTATTCCTTTGAAACATCAACTATTTCTGGTGTCTGGGAAAGAGCCCCCACACTTGAGAGAATTCAGACCCTTAAATCAGTGGGGACAGATTCTCAGCTGCTCTCTCCTGCCTTCTTTTCCTTCTCCTGTTAAGCCCCTTCCCCAGCTCTATTTTATAGTCCTGTTACCACTTACTTGAGAAGATAATTCATTTTTTTTTCCCTTTTTGTCTTTTTTCGTGCCTGGCAACGGATCACACACTGCTCTAGGTAGAGATGCTGCCCTTATGTGTTAATTCATCCAACAAGCCACAGGTTTCACGTCCATCCAACTGCAATGTGTGCACACTCTGTGTAGGCACTAGAGGTGGACATGAATTCAATAGATTACCTGATCTCAAATCTCATGTTTTGTATATATCTCAAAGCTCTTAATATCTGTCGCCAAATAATATTTCAAAAGATTTGTTCACAGCCACCAGCTATAGGAAATGCTATTCTCACAATACAGTTGGTGCTCTGTAGAGCAGGGTCCTACATCCAAAGATTCAACCAACACTGGATCAAAAATATTTGGGTAAGGGCCGGCCTGTGGCTCACTCAGGAGAGAGCAGTGCTCATAACACCAAGGCCACGGGTTCGGATCCTATATTAAAAAAAATATATATATATACACACACACACACACACACACACACATATTTGGGGGAAAAAAGCAATAAAGAAAACAATACAATAAAAAATAATACAAATAAAAAATACAATAAAGTATAACAACTATTTACATAGCATTTACATTGTATTAAGTATTATAAGTAATCTAGAGATGATTTAAAGTATATGGGAAGGCTGGCCGGTTAGTTTACTTGGTGTTATTAACACCATGCTTTTTTGTGTGTGTGTCCTTTTTGAGACCGGCCACACGGCACTCAGCCAGTGAGCGCTGTGAGCGCACCGGTCCTCCCTATATAGGATCCGAACCCGCGACAGGAGCGCTGCTGCGCTCCCAGCGCCACACTCTCCTGAGTGCGCCACGGGCTTGGCCCATTAACACCATGCTTTAACCAACTGAGTTAACTGGTTAGCCCCTCTCCCCCTGGCTTTTTGCTGTGTGGGTTTTTATTTTTGCTTTTGAAAAGATGACCAGTAAGGGGATCTTTTTTTTTAAAAAAAAGATGACCGGTAAGGGGATCTCCACCCTTGGCTTGGTGTTGTCAGCACCACGCTCAGCCAGTGAGCAAACCGGCCATCCCTATATAGGATCCGAACCCGTGGCCTTGGTGTTATCAGCACCGCACTCTACGAGTGAGCCACGGGCCGGCCTAGTAAGGGGATCTTAACACTTGACTTGGTGTTGTCAGCACCACGCTCTCCCAAGGGAGCTAACCAGCCATCCCTATATAGGGATCCGACCCGTGGCCTTGGTGTTATCAGCACCGCACTCTACGAGTGAGCCACGGGCCGGCCTAGTAAGGGGATCTTAACACTTGACTTGGTGTTGTCAGCACCACGCTCTCCCAAGGGAGCTAACCAGCCATCCCTATATAGGGACCGAACCCGTGGCCTTGGTGTTATCAGCACCGCACTCTACGAGTGAGCCACGGGCCGGCCTAGTAAGGGGATCTTAACACTTGACTTGGTGTTGTCAGCACCACGCTCTCCCAAGGGAGCTAACCAGCCATCCCTATATAGGGATCCGACCCGTGGCCTTGGTGTTATCAGCACCGCACTCTCCCAAGTGAGACACAAGCCGGCCCTTGCTGTGTGTTTTTAATTCACTTAACTGCATGAATACCAAGTTTGAAGATTTGAATCCCCATACTGGTGAGCCACCAAAAACCAAAACAAACAAACAAAATAAACTGTGATATTACCATTTTATTTGCTCTGTGAACCTCTCTGTTTCATTATCTTTGGGACAGCTTATCTGGTAATGTTTTTTCGGCAGCTGGCTGGTCTGGGAACCAACCCCTCGTCCTTGGTGTTACAAGGCTGAGCTCTAAACAACTGATCTAAATGGCCAGCTCCTGGCAGTGTTCTTGGAGGTTACTGATAACATTTCACATTTACTCAACAGTTTGCTGAGTATAGAATTCTAGGTTGAAAAAAATATTTTTTAGATATACAAAATTAAAAAAATTCTAGGTTGGAAATAACTTCTTTAGAATTTGGAAGGTATTTCTCCATCATCTTCTAGCACCTAGTGTTGTTGTTCAGGAATCTGAAGCCATTAGATTTCCTGATCCTAGATTCTCGTTTTTTTATATTTCTCTCCTACTTTACATCTCTGTGTTTTTGTTCTATTCGTTAAGGGAATATCTTTGATTTTATCTTCAAACCTGTAGAGCTAGGGCTCAGGCTCACAGACCCCTCAAGCCCGTTGTACAGCCTGGGTCACAACCCCCACATGCAGGTCGACAAGCCAGGTAACAGAAAAAGGTTCTGCAAGCCATGGGTAAAAAATTAATAGGCTTTATTTAGAGCTAGGAGCAGGAGCCCTAGTGGCTTCCTGGAGCATCCCGAGAAGCACCACGTAGCATAGCTGTTAGTTCTTTACACTTAGGTCCATAACCCAGGACACCAGGGTGCCCATATGCAATTACATTAGGTAGTAACCAAGGAACACCTGGATGTACGTTTTACAGCAAATGTTTGGCAAGATTCTGAACATCTCAGGGGCCCTGACCATTTTCTATATTTTCCCAACAAAACCCTTCTTTTAAGCTTTTTTGTTTTTACCCTTGTACCAACCAATGAAAGAAAAAAAAAGTTGCAGGTTGATTATGTGGCATTTAGCATGAGTAACTCCATGTTGGTTTTTGGGGGTTTTTTTTGGCAGCTGGCCGGCATGGGGATATGAACTCTTGACCTTACTGTTATGAGCACCATGCTCTACTGACTGAGCTAAACAGCCAGCTCTGTATCTTATTTATTTATTTATTTATTTATTTATTTTAAAAGATGACCGGTAAAGGGATCTTAACCCTTGACTTGGTGTTGTCAGCACCACTCTCACCCAGTGAGCTAACCGGCTATCCCTATATGGGATCCGAACCCGTGGCCTTGGTGTTATCAGCACCGCACTCTCCCGAGTGAGCCACGGGCCGGCCCCTGTATCTTATTTTTTAAAGTATATTTAGGGATTGTGCTCGCCCATCTATCCTGTCTCTCAGTATTTATATGTTCTATTGGCTCAGCTGCTCTCATGATGAGCAAACTGAAACTCCACTATCCAAATGCAATTCTCACACCTGCCCCGTTCTTCTTCCTTTGACCACTGTACTGTGTCTTCTCACTGAAGGCAGCGACGTTCTCTGACCCTCCTCTGGTTTGA
The DNA here is from genome assembly GCF_000696425.1 of Galeopterus variegatus. NCBI lineage: Eukaryota > Metazoa > Chordata > Mammalia > Dermoptera > Cynocephalidae > Galeopterus > Galeopterus variegatus. The sequence goes on from NW_007728580.1 coordinate 291,814, forward strand.
GGTTTACTTAACTGCACTCCTCTTGAAAAGTCATTGAGAAATGACGGCAGCCCCTTTTGCTGTCTCACCTCATAATCTTAAACCTCCTGCTATTGGCTTTTTGAACTCACTTCTCCCATGAAATTCTCTGATGTAAGAGAGGTTCCCAGAGCAGGAGAGAAACAGCTGAGAGCTGAACAGGAGTGGAAAGTTCATAGTTCTATACAGCAGGCTGCTTACACTTAGGAAAAATCAGAGTCACCTGGCAGGCTCGTGAAAACGTTGATTGCTGGGCCCCAGTCTTTGACTCAGTAGGTCTGGGTTAGAGCTTGAAAATCTGCACATCTAACAAGTTAACCAGGTGCTGTCAATACCGCCTATCTGGAGACCATGCTTCTGAGAACCACAGCAATAGTGTTGTGGCATGATATGCGTCTACAGCTACTCATCCCTTACAAACATATTTCTTTCTTTTTTTTTTTTTAAGATGACTGGTAAGGGGATCTTAACCCTTGACTTGGTGTTGTCGGCACCACGCTCGCCCACTGAGCGAACCGGCCATCCCTATATGGGATCCGAACCCATGGCCTTGGTGTTATCAGCACCGCACTCTCCCGAGTGAGCCACAGGCCGGCCCGGAAAACATATTTCTTGATTCATAATTTCAACTTTCGTATTTTACCAAAAACAAATAAGATTTCCCTTGCGTGTTTTCTCACGGTTTCCAAAAATGTTGGCTACAATTGTATAGTCTATAAAACAAACTAAAATTACAATCAAAAATACATGTTTGGGGCCGGCCCGTGG
>NW_007728580.1:293580-294445 GCF_000696425.1 Galeopterus variegatus
GGGGCCTTGGTGTTATCAGCACCGCACTCTCCCGAGTGAGCCACGGGCCGGCCCCAAAGAAAAATTTCTCAGTTAACTTGAAGTTAATGAGAAGGTGGGGAGGAAACCGCGATTCTCCTCTCTGTACCGTGAACACGTAAACCCAGTTCACACACACAAGTAGCCACCTCCAGGAGCAAGCAGAGCTTTGAAAAAAAAAACAAAAAACAACTATAAGTATTTAGAAATATTTAAGGCAATCTAGGGAGGCAGAACCACAGGAGAGACTCAACTTTTCCAGCAGATCTGACGTAGGACATGATTATTTTAATGCAAAGCAGATGAAGAATTATCCTATTAGCCCAGACTACGCCCACTCACCTTTAATCGTTCGGATCCTACAGCCATCGGATCATTAACATTATAATAGCCTGAAGACTGGCTTATCTGTTGTTAAGAGGAATCCGGCCCTGAGTTTTTAGGTTCGTTCTCTCGCTACCGTTTGCTGGCTTTCGGGTTTTCAGGCTACTTCTGGGCTGCAGAGCAAACTGAGTGCAGCATCACTCTCCGGATGGACCCCAGGGGACAGCAGGAGCTCGGAGCTGTGTCCAGACCCCCGATGGACCGTCCCCAGGAGCCTCATCCAAGCTGGGTCCCGGAGACGCCTCCAGTGCCCGTTGAGGAAAGTTCCCGAGACTCGGGTAAGCCGGACGGTGCCCTTCTTGACTGCAGGGGGTTGGGAGGCCAAGGTTGCCGTCACTTCTCATGGGGACTTTAGTTCTTTTAGGAGGAATGCAGCTCCGCAAGCCTCAGGCCCGAGGGGGTGCTTCCTGCAGTGAGAGAGCCCGGCGGGCGGTCCGGGGAGAGACGGAGTCGCGTTATACGC
>NW_007728581.1:0-9874 GCF_000696425.1 Galeopterus variegatus
TAAAAAAAAAAAAAAAAAAAAAAAAAAAAAAAAAAAAAAAAGATAATGCAAAAGAACAAGGAATATAAATACATCTTTTTCTAGATTTTGTGTACTACTTTTCAATGAATGAGCAAGTTATGTCTCATCCAAGATCTTTAACCAGTGGAATTTTCTCTTCATCACATGTTTGAATGTTTAGAACTCTGGTAATGTTGTATTTAGTTCAAGTGGTTGTATGTTGGTTCTTTGGCGCCATTGTCAATGATAAAATCCAACAAAACAAACCCCTAAATATGGTTTTGTTTTTCTCTTTTTAAGCATATCTAATTCTCAGCTGAAACCAAAATCCAATTTTTTCTTCTTATGTGGGAGGCAAGTGTAAATGACTGACCACCATTAAAGTTAGTTTCCTCAGTAGAGCCCCTGTCTTTTTACTATCCCATCTCTCTGCTCGGCCTCCCGAGTCCTTGCTCTCCCCTATTACCTATAGTCACCTTCCCTGATACAAACCTCTGCCCCTTCACCAACTTCTTGCCATATTCTCCTTCCTTTCCAGGGGCAAAGCCAGGGAATCTGTACTTTTAATCAAGTATTCCAAGTGATTTTTGAGATGAGGCAAATTTGAGAAAATCTGTGCAGAGCCTCTTCAGGGACCCTTGTGAGGAGGCAGGAGAAAAGCAAGCAGGGCCATGTTCCTTCCACCTGCTTCACTCACAATAGGTGCACACTTTATTCTTTTCATATGTGGCTTCTACACAAGTTTTCATCTGAAACAAAGATCTTATTGCTCAAGATGTTTGAAAATCACTGTTGCAGATCTACTACTACTTCTGACTTCTCTAGTTTCCCTTTCCATTCTCACTTCAACGATAAACTCATAATCAGCCTAGAATCCCTCAGCTACTTGATGATCAAGAATTAAACATTATTACTGAGGGTCTATTATGTGACAAGCTCTATTATACACATTGATCAAAACCTACAAAATCTCTGCCCTCGTGTTACTTTCTGATGGGGGATGTAAATGATGAAATAAATAGGTGAATTTTTAGAATATTAGAAAGTGATGAGTGTTATGGAGAAAAATAAAGAACAAAATAGGGAATAGGGAGTCCGTGTGTGTGTGTGTGTGTGTGTGTGTGTGTGTGTGTGTGTGTGTGTAAACATAATTTTAAATAGGTAAGAAGGAAGGCCTCCTGAGACAAACATTGAGCCAAGACCTAAAGTGGGCAAGAGAATAAGCAATGTGGATATCTAGAAGAAAGGTATTTCCAGATATAGGAAAACATAGCAGATGTTTAATTAGCATTAGTAGATTGAATGGATAAAATGTAGGAATTCCTTTTGCAAGGTAATTTTCTCCTCTTGAAGCCATCTCTTCCCTTCCCATTGTGAACTGTGGAGTATACTGACATTTATAAAGCAAATATATTTCACAGGGCCTATTTTCCAAAGCCCTGTAGTCTCAGGTTTAGCCTAACCTTTTAGAATTACATATAGAAATGTTAACCTTGCAAAAGACATGAAACTTTCCTCAGGCTTAAGTCTTTGTAACACAGCAAGGTTGCTGGCTCAAGGACAGACAAGTTACTTGATTGATATGTAAAATACTGGGGAAATTGCTGTAGGGAAGGAAAATGTTTGCTAAGATCAAGCTTTTGTTGGTGGATCAACTTAACCTTTTGCAAATTGCATTATGGAATGTCACTTTGCTTGTTTTACTGATGTTACTAGCCTATATTGTTAAACTACACTTAGCTATAACTCTACCTATGTTCTTTTCCTGTAACTTCCTGGTCTGGAGAATAAATGCGAGGAAAGAACCCCAGCTTGTGGTTAATTTCCAAAGGAAGGAATGCCTCTCTCTTGAGGGTTCCAGAAAATTAATCAGTTTGGGGTCTCTCACTGCTCAGAAGAAATGGGCTTTGAGTGATCCTTTTTGCGGCTCCATCACCTAGGGAAAGAGAGGTGATAAATCCGTGTGAGGCAAAGCAACAGTGAACGCCACTTACTTTAACTAGAATCACCACCTAGACTATGGTATTCAAATCATCAGGAACATTCATTACTGATATGATCTGAGGTCTTCTTTACAGTTGAAGAAACTGAGAGCCAAAGAGGGGATGTGACTTGACTGACCTCACAGTGCTAAGTGTAGGCTAGAACTAGAGTGCAGGTTTTCTTAGTTTCAGCCTCAAGTTCTGGTTGAGAAGACCTTTAAATATGTAGACAAGAAATCTAATTGAATACTTATGCTTATATAATAATAATGTGAGCAATTCCCTTTATAATAAATTACTTTTTTTGGAATACTTCTTATGAGTTCCCATACCTCTGCATGTCCCTGTAAGGAGAAAAGATGAAGAAACAAAGGGAGAGAGGGGATGTGGGATGAAGGAGAAAAATGAATGAAAATTAACATGATGTGACCCAATCAACTGTCACATAATCCCAAATCTTAATTAACCTTAGTTCTTTCCAATACATTGCAACAATATTTGCAATTTACCACCAATTTGGAAATAAAAAAATGTATCTAAAAGTGAAAAGTTTAATTTTCTTATCCTCTGTGGCACTATTTTATTAACAAATAAAGGAAGCACTCATCACTGTCATCAGATGATGGAATCCGGACCAGCCACACTGTGATAGCTTGACGTTTACTGCTTTAATATGATATCCTCTCTAACTTCAGATCCAAATTCCACCTGGCCACTTTGTCCAGTCCCACTTAGACACACTGCTTTCCCTTCCCATCTTATTTGGTAATGTGATCTCCATTTCCTCTACCATTTAATCTTCCCTGAGAAGCACTGCTGTTTCTGACATCTGTTCCTTTCCCATCCGCCTCTGTGAACTGAGATAAAGACAAAGTTTTCAAGAAATAAATATAAAGCTCATCTGTCAACTTACTTCCCGAGCCACCTGTCAGAAGTCTCACTTCCTCTCCCATATGCACTCTTAACTCTACATGGACTTGAGGCATTGATTGTTGGGCTCTTTGGGAGAATTTTTCACATTCTCCATATTTTTTTTTTTTCTCTATTAACTATTTGTAAGTTGTATTTATTCACAGTGTATCTGATAACTATTGCAATTATATTGCATATAACTTCTATACCATTGTTTCTTCTGTATCAAAAGCCTGGTACTTTGAGAAACTTCTATCTAGTCCTAAAACTGAAAGGCTCAACTTCAGGGCTTAATTTATAATCTGGGTGTTTGAAGAGACACCACAGCTGCTTCAGCTGCCAAGATGGGTACGGAAGCAAACAGTCCTTTCTCTTCAATGACCTCATCATATTTGTTCATGCCCTTAAAATATCTGGGCTGGATTAGGGCAATGAATTCTGGGGTTAGGGCTCTCCTTGAAGACCACCTGTGAGATTCAGTTAGCTCGCTTAATTTTAGGATCCTGGTCAGGTCAACCAGGTTTTACTTACCTTACACATTTTATTTGCAATCTAGAAAAAGTTAAAAAGTTAATTTTATACTAAATGTCTTGAAAAATTTCCTGCTCATATGGACTTTCTCAGGCTCTTCCATTTTGAGAATAAAATTAAGACAAAAGTTTCCTATGTAAAATGCACCTTTCCTCTCTTCCACCCTCACCCCCGGGGGGGGAAACACGACCATTTGGAGAGCTTCTGGTTCACCATGGAATGCAGGTGTAAATCTAAGGAGCTGCAGGCTGTCTTCCCTAGCTGCATGGAGGGCATTGAAAAGTGCTCTCCAGCATGAACTCTTCTGTTTCTTCACCCCCATTTCTGTTCCCATTACCTCTCTCGGACTGAGGCCTTTGGGTTCTGACAAGGCCCAGCACCACTGTGAAGACTCCGCTGACTGACTTCTTTCCTCCTTCCTCCACAGTTCATCAGGCCCATGACCCCTCAGGCACATAGAAGCATACTCTCTCCTCGTTCATAATACTAGATGGTCACTTATTGTTTTATATTACGCTTCATTGTTTGCAAGTCTGTTTTCCATATTAGAACCCTTGAAGGTTTTAATTTTTACATTTCCAGATATAGTACACAGCACATTGTATAAACTCAAGGCAAGTTTGCTGAAATAATTAAATTTTTTTAAACAAAGTAATACATGCACATGAAAATAGTTCAAAGAGTTTTGAAGAGGGTAAGATGAGAAGCAAGGCTCTCACACCAACCCTCTCCACTGTAGGAGGAAATTTCTTTAAATTTCTCTTTAGATTTTCGGGCCCATAACCCTATATAATATGCTTACACTTTTACTTATTGATTTTACCACATTAGACCATAGCTACTGACTCTCCCTATTAAAGAGGAGGTTTTAGTTCACTCACAATACCTCCCAAAAGTTACTAGTTATGTAAGTCCACAATTCCTTATCTGAAGTCCTTGGAACCACATATGTTTCAGAATTCAGAATTTTTCAGAATTTACAATGGTCATATTTTGTATATATTATACGCTACAAAACCCCTACATAAGAGTTTTTGCAGTAAAATATGTAAAGTGTTACATTAAGTGGGATATATAAAGATTATAAATAACCTCACATTAGTGCAAATCAGGTTTTGCCAACAAAAAAGTTGCCAAAAGTTGTCTTCTACTGCTTGTTACAACAAGCCCACAAGTCAAATCAATTACTCAGTCCTTCTTACCCTTACTCTGATTAAATTTAATGTTACCAGAGTATCAACCTATATGATTCATTTACTTTTTAAAAAATTTCTTCATCTACATAATCCAAACCCAAGCCATCCAATTACTTAGTTTCCACCAGCCTCACTATTTAATTCTGATTGGCTATGGAGTAATGTTCTTATTAATTGTTTTTCTTAAGTAAGAGTCTGGCTAAGGGCCAGCCCCGTGGTGCACTTGGGAGAGTGTAGCACTTGGGAGCGCAGCGGCGCTCCCGCTGTGGGTTCGGATCCTATATAGGGATGGCCAGTACGCTCACTGGCTGAGCGCGGTGCGGGCGACACCAAGCCAAGGGTTGCGATCCCCTTACCGGTCACGAAAAAAGACAAAAAAAAAAAAAAGAGTCTGGCTAAATATGACATTGTCCTTCTTTTACTCTCCAACTTCATTACTCACTGAAGTACCACCCCGCAATTGTACGCTACTGAGATTATGCCTATAGAGCAGAAAGAAGTTTCACAAGTTCAAGGATACTTCTGAAGCCTTCAAACATGTAGGAAACATTTCAATTAGCAGGTAACCAGATATTATAGTCCATAATCTGTTTCAGCAGAAGTAAAAATACTTTATAAATTTTCCCTACCTTATTATCTAAAATATGCTGACCATATATAAAAGGTTATTCACTACAAAGCTAGCTTACAATTCAGGGAAGACACAGCTGTTGACCATTCTAGTTTACAATATCATAAAAAAAATATAAAGATAGGTAGTCTGTATACTTTTCCAAATGCACCCATTGTGATCCCCCCACCCCACCCCACCACCCCATACATTTCTTGAAAAAATTTTGTCTTTTTCCCTAGGAAAAGTGTACTATAGAATAAAGTTTCTTTGACAGGCTGTGGGTGAAAAAGCAAGGCAGGAATAGAACACTGCCTGGCATATAGTATATTCTAAAATAAGAGTTGAACTAGATTTTAAGAAAAAAAAATTAGGAGAAGCCAAAGAAAGAGTCAGTGAGCAGAGAAAATAAAGTGTGAAGCCACAAGTCTAGCAGACAACACATCTCTAATGGAACAAGGGCCACCAGCCCATTTACAGTCTTGTCCCATGAATCTTCGCTTACTTCTACACAAAAGGTGCCACCAGGAGTTTTAAATATCTCAGAATGTAAAGAACTGAACGTAACTGGTTGGCAGGCCCCGAACATACCAACACAGGGCTTCCCACAAGCCATCTTGGTTTTGGACCTCTGAAAGCAGCTCTTCAGTGCTGCTGTTTCTGTTAGAGACAGTGGAAGCTCCAAAGAAGAGTCTGTGGAAGCTCCCAAGATCAGAAAGAAAGACCCACCTCTCCATGTTTCAAGGGGTCGTAGTGATGTCATAAGAGCGGGGGTGTAAGGAGGTTGGAGAAAGTACCTTAAGCATCACTCTATGGGTGACAGTGCTGGTTAACTGTAATTCTAGTCAGAACATTGTTTTTCTAAAAAAGAGTGTACTTCCATTGTAGTAAATAACCATAAATATGGCACTTCAATTAATAAAGTGAGATTCCTGTGAAGCTTGGAAACATCCTAGAGGAAAAAACAATCAGAAGTTATGGTTCACTAATAGTGAAATGAAATTCTAATGTCATATCTAGAATCTATTGCTATAGTAAATATGTAGATATACATCCAACTATAGAGGGTAAATATCTAGGTAGGAGACGTGGCTTATCTTGATCTTGCAATCTGAGCATAAACAAGGTCACAGACATATTCAACAAGTGCTTTGTATGGTTGAAACATGGGATTTAAAAAATACACACACACACACACACACACAAACACACACTTTCATGTGTGTACTTTCCCCCTCTATTTCTTCTCTACACTTATCCTGAATGAGCTTTGGTAATCGTAGAGGTGAAAAGAATGCTACATTTGCCCAAGGAGTTAAATTTCTGTAAGAAAGAAACATTTATTGGAAGGAATTAATCATTTCTCTCTAATTTGACCATAAGTATTTCTGAGAAACTTTAATGTTTTGAAATTAGAGACCAGCAAGCAGTTTTTGCCTTCAGATGCAATCTGATAAATTGAAGCCTTTTGTCTTGTCATGACTTTAGCACCCATTACAAATGAGGAAGCCAGGTTTTTTGTTTTTGCTTTTGCTTTTTTTAAATGGGGAGGGGAATTTGCCAGGATTAACTGGATCAATGGCCACTGGTTAATGTGCTATGTAATCACTACAGCAGTAGAACATTTCTGAGATAAAGTCACTGTTAAGGAGTTTGAAGTACTTCAAATTTTACAGAGTTGTTTCTAAATATTTTTAAGGATAAACTGTATAAAATATACATGAATCTTCTAACAGAATTATACCTTTGAATGGAAAAGCCACTCTAGAATATGATTTCCCAATAGATTAAGAGACGGTATTTGGATGAGCTCTTTAATTTTGTATATAATTTTATCACTAAATGGCTACATTTCTTGATTTCATTCAACTTCTCTTATGACTCTGATTTCCTTGACAGAGAGTTTAAAAAGTATTTATCTGCAGCTTTGTGCTCTTGCTGACCTTCTCTCTCCTTTTTTAAAGAGTATTAAGTATAAATTATCAATCGAATTATCAGACATTTTGGAAAAAATGGCTCAAGGTTTTAAAACTCTTTAGGATTTATAAGAATCAGTGCTATTCAAAACTAGAATTAACCCATATGGCATAAAAATTCACACAATTCTACAGCTAGGTTTCTGATGAGGCAGTCAGCTGGCTCTGTCTTGCAAGCATTATAGGGACTAATTCTGAGTTCCAATAAAAGAAAATGACTATTGAGTCCAACTGGTGAATATGTACAATTTGAGGGGGAAATTTAGTTTTACCCTTCCTAAAATGTTGTTATTATTTTTACTATTACTCTATCCCATTTGGTTTTATTTACTTCATCCTTTAATCTTCTATATTTTGCTCTGGTAAAATTAAGTGCCCCCGATTTTCAACTTTTGGATTGTTTCATAATCTAAAACACATGTACTCAGTAAAAACTGGAGCTTCAAAATTTTTCTAAGTTTATGCAATTCTCTTCGGGTTCGTTTTACATTCAGAAATCATTCTGTTTCTCAGCAAGTGTGCCTTATTTCATGCACACAGTGATCTGTGTATGTGGATACTGGGCAAATGTACATACTACTTGTAACCAATAATACATATTTGCACTCCAAAGAGATGTTACCACATGGCAACACTACCAGGCAGTATTGTTATTTTACAGGTTCTAAAAGCCAATAGGATTCAAGCTCTATTCAAAACTGTGATAGACACAGTCCCTGCCCAATCAACTTGGAAATAATTACTACTAAAAGAGTGTACACATATAAGCCAGGATTATTACATTTAGAACCAATGCTAAAATGTTCCACTGAAATATTTGAACATTCATCTTCAATTTTAAATGTGCTTACTTGATATTTGTTGAGTACCTACATTTAAAACTTCCAAATGCTTGCATATTGTTATGAAATTGGTATTAGTTTCCTAACAGTATTAACTTATCTCCAGATAGGTGAATTTTATTAGGTAAGGATCAATTACTCAGGCATTTTATGCCATAGATCTCCTTTTTGTATTTTTCTCTATTTGGTCCTTTCTCTGATCAATATGCCTTTCACTGGCAGCTGGAAAAGGAAAGGAAGAGAAGACAGGTATTCTCTCATTCTTTCATTGTTACTACTGAAAAGAATAGCTGATTTTTAATAATTAATAAGTAATAATTTATTCAGTAATCTTTATTGTTATGCATTTACTTTTTAATTTATGTCCCAGCTTGTTCCTAGCTGTTTTTTCATATCTGCAGGATATTAACAATAGTATACAATAATTAAGGTACTATATGATCCTGAAATGCTTCTGACTTATCACAAACACATTTAATTATATCCAGTACAGCTTTAGTGGTAAAAATATATTTACTATTTTCCAATTTTTTGTGTGTGTATGTGTACTCATGTATATATATGTACATATATGAATATAAACTTTTCTTTATTAATAGTAAGATACATAACTAGAACAATATATTACCCAACCAGACAAACTTCTAAGTTTTTTTTTCTTCATAAGATTTATAACAGATTACTATGAAATTTTGTAATAGATTTCTCAAGTATTTAGATATAAATCACAAGTTCAAGTGAAGCTTAGAAAAAAAAGCTTTGAGTTAATTCTAATTTGTAATATTTCCCATAGTGTGAAGATGTAAGAAGCACCTAATAGGTTTTGTTTTTAAATGATTCCTTCAACAGTTACACAGTATGAAGGAAGGACCCAGCATCCAGAAAAACTTTCTACCTAAAGAAATAGATTAAATTTGCTTTACAATGAAAATTCTGGTCATGCCAAACAATTATGGCTGATTTTGTTTAAAATTTTCTGTTTTACATTTAAAAAATATACTCATAAAATAATTTCTTGAGGTATTAAATTTCTTTGATGCCAACATGCTTCCCTGAACAATAAATTTTTAATTGTTCTGTAAATTTTTTAACCTTTTCTTGAAGTATTCAGAAATGCATAGCTCACAGAATTTCCACAAACTGAATGTTCCCATATACCAGATCAAGAAACAGAACATTCCCAGCATCCCAAAGGCCACACACCTTGTGTCCTCTCCTAACAGTGCCTTTTAATTAACCATGTCAATGCTTAATTGCAATGGCTTCTACAAAAAGGTCATTTCTGAAGCAAGTACAGAGGGAAGCTAGACAGCCTGTCATTTCTAGTTCTGTTGGCCAGAAGTATAGTTGGTTTGTGTGCAAGGGTCTCAGGTGGAAAGAACAGTGTGTGGGAAGAGAGGAAAGAACATTGAACTTGATAGGCCACACACTCACTTCTTGAGATTGGTATTTTCTTCCTCCAAGTAGCTATTTGACCTTGGGCAACTTAGTTAACCTTCTTGGTCCTTATTTTCCATTACCTGTGAAAACAGACACTTGACTCTAATCTCTAAGTTTTGCCCCAATGCTGCATATTATGATTTCATATGAAAGGACACTTGGGTGCATAGGACGCTTGAAGTGACAGCGTTTCAGGAGGAGAAGCAGTCTCTCTCCTCCAGTGTTGGTCTGACTAGAAGGACTTCCACCCTTCATCCCTCCTGTTTCTGTTTCAGAATCATGTGTTCAGCATGGATTAGAATTACCTGATCATCCCATCTTACATACTAAAATCAGTTTGCGATGTTTAAGAAATAATTTCTAAGACCATAAGTTAATGCATTTT
>NW_007728581.1:11557-18231 GCF_000696425.1 Galeopterus variegatus
GTGCAGTGAACAGATAGCATTAAAGAACGTGAACAATTTGATCTCAATTAAGTAAAAACATTACAAGTCCTCCAACCCCTCCTCCATCCTCATAAATACCATCCTCATAAAGCAAACAGATTCACACTCACAAAACTCCAGGTTCCATTTTCTTTTCAATTTCCACCTGTTCCTTGAACAGCCATTTCTTCACATTTATTCTCTGACCATATCTCAGTTTCTGCAGCAGGAAAACTATACAGAAACTCAAGTTTTAGTAATCAATATACAATTTCATGTGTGTAGTCTTCATAGATCCGGAGCTTTTCATTTTTCCTATTCACGTAAAAACATCATTTTAAACTAGACATTGTATATCAAACTCAGAGTGGTAACTTTCTTTAGTCTCGTTCAGTCCACAGGAGATACTTAAAAATGTAATAAAACATAAGAAAAGCATATTCAAGCTGCTTGCTATTTTGAAAAGGGGGGAAAAANTACTAAAATCAGTTTGCGATGTTTAAGAAATAATTTCTAAGACCATAAGTTAATGCATTTTTGCCTCCTTTTTAGCCCCTTGTGACAATAAAAGTAAAAGGTCTGTCATTCTTAAATGACATCTCACACCTTCTCCTGTGGTACCCTGTGTACCATGAGAATTTCACTACACATACACATGAAACATCAAATGCTCAGAAAACATGATGCTTGGAAATGAGTAGGTAATTTTTGAGGGAAGCCTCAAAGATAAGGAATAGGTTAGTTTTCCTGCGAAACTGTTTTCTGTCATATGAAATAAGCTCAGTGACTGCACATAATGTACGTCAGCTTCTATTTATGAACTTCAAAACTTCTGACAATTGGCTCATATGAATCACTGTTAGGAAGAAATCTTCCAGCAGCACTGAGTAGCCGTAATGTGCTGTCTGGTTGAGGTGTGATTCATACCAGGGACTGAGCAACTTTCCAACTTCTAGCAAGAATACACAAACTTCGACCAAAGCAAGAATTAGAAATCTCATAGATGATGTCCCTTCTGTCCCTTCTTTACTGGGATTGCAGTATCCTCCCTGTTTCCTTTCTCTGATTCATCAGACTTTTTCTCTGTGACATTAGAACGAGGCTGGTGAAAGCTCCNGATCCTGTTCTGGGCCTTAAAAAAATTGTAGAAGGGAAACTTTTGAAGGTTCGGTTTCAGCTGGATTTTGTTTCTTAGACAGCCTGTTGCCTAGGTTATGGAAAATACTAGTAATTATGGACTGAGGATAATCAGAAAAATTTCTCCCTCTGTCCTTTTTTTTCTGGAGCTTTAATTAGTTAATCAAGGTGTTAGTTAAGCAATAATGCTGTTTTGCTTCCCAAGTATCTTTATAGGTAAGGTAGATTTTATAGTACCTCAGATACTGAAATCACCAAAAATAATGATGATAACATTTTTTAACTTTTGGAAACAAACAATAGGATGTATCTCTGTTTACTCACTTGTCCTTTTGCTGCAATAGCAATCTTAAATTTGTTCTGAAGTTATGCCTTGGGGGAGGGGGGATGGCTGAAATCACTGGATTTAGAGAGTGCTCTTTAACCATTTCCTTCTCTATCATGTTGAGCTCTAAACTCTTCCCTCACCCTTGGCTTTTCCTGTGACTAGGAATGAAGTTGGAGTATAGAAACTGACATAGTTTATATCTTAAAGGACATGCTGATGTATTTTGGAGCCTCGGATTTTCCACAAACATATGTTATCTGCTTTCTTCTGTCTCTGTCAAAGGTATAACTTTTCTTTTTGGACATTTTTCCTTCTATAAATCTAATTCATCTTATGCATGAAAAAAATAAATGAAAGAAAAGGTTTCCCTAGTCTTTTTGTTTCATGCTATATCTTGGTTCCCTTTATAGTCATTCTGATTTGTTCAGATGTAACTTTATACTTTCTTTATTACTCTCCAATTGGCTTATTATTCCCTTTTTGCTCCTCAGGCATCTTAAGCTCCAGCTCAGCTTCCTCTGTTCCCCAATCCATACAGCTCCTAGTGTTAGAAACATTGTACTTCCTGGACTCCACTCTTCACTTCCAGTTCTTTCTGCAAGGGCTGAAAGTTTGCAGTCCTTTAGGGAGGCAAATGCCATTATCGTTATCTTGCTGATTCTCACATTTCTTTGTTTAGAACCCAAAGAGGAAAAGAAAAGCACACTCTCTCATTCTCAATTATGTATATATTTGATGTCATTTACAAAAGTGGTTTGGAAAGAGCACTAATTTAGGAATCTGAAGACCTGGATTATGATCCTAGCTTTGCAATTTACCAGCAGGGTGACCTTGGGAAAAATCACTGGTCTTTTCTAAGTCTCAATTTTATCATCTGCAAAATGGGAATAATTTCTGCCTTGCCTAATTCAATCTTTGTTACAAGGATCAAATGAGATAGCCTAGGTCAAAATACTTGAAAGTTAACATCTACAAAGAGGTTAGAAAGGTGTTCAGCATACGGTAAACACTATATATATAAGTATTAGCTACAATATTATCATTGTTATCATATAATCATTGCTATGAAAACAGGAAAGTACCAAAAATAAGAAATCACCGACATTTTTTTGTGGTCGTATTATAGCATCTCATAATTTGGAATCTTTAAAATAATTTTAATTTTACAAATCTATTTAGCAACAGGCATACTTCAGAGATATCGTGGACTCAGTACCAGACCATTGCAATAAAATGAATATTGCAATATAGTGAGTCACACAAGTTTTTTGGTTTCCCAGTGCATATGAAAGTTATGTTTACACTACACCAGTCTATTCAGTGTACCATAGCATTATGTCTAAAAATCCAACATATATACCTTCATTTAAAAATACTTAAATTCTAAAAAATGCTCATGATCATCTAAGTCTTCAGCAAATCATAATCGTTTCGCTGATGGAGGGTCTTGCCTCCATGATGATGGCTGCTGACTGGTTAGGGTGGTGGTTGCTGAAGGCTGGGATGGCTGTAGCAATTTCTTAAAATAGGACAATGGTGTCTGTCATATCTATTGACTCTTCCTTTCACAGAAGATTTCTCTGCAGCACGACATGCTATTTGATAGCACTTTTCCCACAGAATTTCTTTCAAAATTGGAATTAATCCTCAAACATTGCCACTACCTTTATTAGCTAAGTTTATATAATATTCTAGATGCTTTGTCATTTCAACAATGTTTAAAGCATCTCCACAAGGAGTAGATTCTATCTCAAGAAGCCACTTTCTTTACTCATCCATATGAAGCAAGTCTTCATACATTAAAGTTTATCATGAGATTGTAGCAATTCAGTCACATCTTCAGGCTCCACTTCTAATTCTAGTTCTCCTGCTATTTCCACCACATCTGTGGTTATTTCCTCCACGGAAGTCTTGGACCCTTCAAAGTCATCCATGAGGATTGGAATCATCTTCTTCCAAACTCTTTCTAATGGTGATATTTTGACCTCCTCCCATAAATCATGAATGTTCTTTTTTTTTTTTTTCCCCCTTTTTTTTTTGTCTTTTTTACTGACCGGTAACGGGATCGCAACCCTCGGTGTTGCGCCCGCACCGCGCTCAGCCAGTGAGCGGGAACCAGTCTTCACATGGGATCCGAACCCTCGGCGGGAGCGCTGCCACGCTCCCAAGTGGTGCACTCTCCAGTGCGCCACTGGGCCGGCCCCATGAATGTTCTTAACGGTATCTAGAATGGTGAATCCTTTCCAAAAGGTTTTCAATTTATTTTGCCTACATCCATCAGAGGAATAACTATCTACAGCAGTTATAGTGTTATAAAATGAGTATTTCTTAAGTAATTAGACTTGAAAATCAAAATTACTCTTTGATCCACAGGTTTAAGAATGTTATCAGGCATAAAAACAAAATTAATCTCCTTGTATATCCCCATCAGTGCTCTTGGGTGACCAGATGCATTGTCAGTGAACAGTAATATTTTGAAAGGAATCTTAAATATTCCTTAAAATATTCAGTAAACGTGCTGTAAACAGATGTGCTGTCATCTACGCTTTGTTGTTCCATTTATTAAAGCACAGGCAGAGTAGATATACTATAATTCTTAAGAGCCCTAGCATTTTTAGAATGGAAATGAGCATTGGCCTCCACTTAAAGTCACCAGCTGCATTAGCTCCTAACAAGAGAGTCAGTCTGTCCTTTGAAGCTCTGAAGCCAGGCATTGACTTCTCTTCTCTAGCTATGAAAGCCCTAGATGGCATCTTCTTCCAGTATAAGGCTGTTTCATCTATATTGAAAATCTGTTGCTTAGGGTAGCTACCCTCATCAATGATCTTCTGGATAACTTGCTGCAGCTTCTACATCAGCACTTGCTGCTTCACCTTGTACTTTTATGTCATAAAGATGGCTTCTTTCCTTGAACCTTATGAACCAACCTTTGCTGGCTTCCAACTTTTCTTCTCCAGCTTCCTCACCTCTATCAGTCTTCATAGAATTAAAGAGAGTTAGGGCCTTGCTCTGGATCAGGCTTTGGCTTAAGGGAATGTTGTGGCTGGTTTCATCTTCTACGCAGATCACTAAAACACTCTCCATATCAGTAACAAGACTGCTTCAATTCCTTATCATTCATGTGTTTGCTGAAATGATAATTTTAATTTCCTTCAAGAACTTTTCTTTTGCATTCACAACTTGTCTGGCTGACTGGCACAGAGGCCTGGCTTTCAGCCTATCTCGGCTTTCGACACACCTTCCACACTAAGCTTTGTCATTTCTAGCTTTTGACTTAAGGGGAGAGACATGCATGTTTCTTTCACTTGAACATTTGGAGGCCATGGTAGGATTATTAATTTTTCTAATCTCAATATTGTTGTGTCTCAGGAAATAGGGAGGCCTGAGGAGAGGGAGAGAGAGAGAGGGGAATGGCCAGTTGGTGACGCAGTCAGAACACATAGTTATCAATTAGGCTTGTCATCTCATCACAGCCCATGGTGTCCCAAAACAATTACAGTAGTAATTGAAAGATCACTGATCACAGATTGCTGTAATATATTTAATAGTAATAAAAAACTGAAATATTGAGAGAATTAACAAAAATGTGACATAGAGATGCAAAGTAAGCACATGTTGTTGGAAAAATGGCGCTGATATAAACTTGCTCCACTAGGTATACTCATATATTTAAACTCAGACATCAGTAAGTGAATTTTCCAGGTGATGGGGGTAAGAAAGTGGTCTGGGAGGTATTAGGTTGAGAAATCACTGGGCTGTTTGAAGTGCCCGGTAATGGCGTATGGATTGCCGGTTGCATGGGCTAACGATACTTTTCTGGAGCTGCAGTTGCAGATAGAGGCAGAAGCACCCTTGGACACAGAAGTATGTTGCTGTAGGGCTCTTGGGGGAAGTAGCAGAGTCCCCTCCCTGCTTTAATGCAAATAGCAATAGTCACCAGTCAGAGACCAACCAGTCTAGCCAATCCAGGGCAGTTGTTGAAATCCACTGATTTGGCTTCTAGGTGAACAGAAACACCTAACACATCAGAATCATGTGCAGTCCTAGGTAAAGTTGTGAGGTAATCAATGTTCAACCTTGGGGCCTGTATTAATTCACATGGGCTGCTGTAACAAAACACCACAGACTGAGTAGCTTAAACAAGAAAAATTTATTTTCTCATAGTTCTGGAGAAGTCTAAGATCAGGTATGGGCAGAATTGGTTTCTCCTGAGGCTTCTCTTTTTGGTTTGCAGATGGCTGCATTCTTTTTGTACCCTCACATGGTCTTTCCTGTGTGTGTGAGGTCCTGGTGTCTCTTTGTATGTCCAAATTTCCTCTTCTTATTAGGACACCAGTCAAACTGGACTAGGGCCCACTCTAATGGCCTCATTTTAACTTAATCACCTCTTTGAAGGCCTATCTCCAAATATACACTAGTCCTCCCTTATCCATGGAGACAGTCCAAGACCCCCAGTGGATATCTGAAACTGCAGATAGTACTGAACCCTATATATGCTCTGTGTTTTTGACCAAGACAGCTACTAATGAGCAGGTAGTGTATACAGCTTGAATACACTGAACAAAGAAATGATTCACATCCCAGGTGGGACAGAGGGATGGTGTCAGATTTCACCATGTTACTCAGAATATCACACAATTTAATACTTATGAATTTTTTATTTCTGGACTTTTCCATTTAACATTTTTGGACTATAACCATGGGTAACTGAAACAGTGGAAAGTGAAACCATGAATAAGGGGGGACTACTATAGTCACATTCTGAGGTACTGGGCATTATGGTTTCACCATATGAATTTGGGGGTGGGGGACAAAATTCAGCCTGTAACAGGGTCTGCTCTCCTTTATCCTGTTACTTCTTCCATCAATCACTTCCTTTCTACTTGGGACCACGTACGTAAACTCCTTCCCCTGCCCCCATAAATCCCAAGTCCTCTTTGCTTCTGAGTACTTCTACAGAAACAGTTAACCATGCACAAATGTGCAAATGCTCTGAAATATGTATTGTCATCTAAAAATGTTACATTATTATGACTTCTATGAGCCTAAGCCTAGCAGTATTGAGAAGCAGAGGAGATGCAGGCAGTAGTTAACCATGCACAAATGTGCAAATGCTCTGAAATATGTATTGTCATCTAAAAATGTTATATTATTATGACTTCTATGAGCCTAAGCCTAGCAGTATTGAGAAGCAGAGGAGATGCAGGCA
>NW_007728581.1:18659-30677 GCF_000696425.1 Galeopterus variegatus
ATTATTATGACTTCTATGAGCCTAAGCCTAGCAGTATTGAGAAGCAGAGGAGATGCAGGCAGCATGACTCATATAAGACCAAACATGTGGGCAAGCCAGCTATACTGGTCAATGTTACCAATAGGGTGAGGATATAGAGAGAAATTTGTTTTGAGAAATTGGCTCCTGTGATTGTGGAGGCTGGCAATCCAAAATCTGCACAGTAGGCCAGAAGGCTGGAGAGCCACAGAAGAGTTGATATTGCAGCTTGAGTCCAAAGGCAGTCTGAGGGCAGAATTCCCTCTTCCTTGAGGATCTCTGCCTTAACCTTCAACTGATTGGATGAGGCCCATGCATATTATGGAGGCCTACTGATTTAAATCTCATCTAAAAACCTTTACAGTGACATTTAGATTGGCATTTGACCAAATATCTGGATACAGTGGCCTAACCAAATTGACATATAAAATTAACCATCACACCAGCAACACATGATGTAAGTAACAATACGTGAGGATGGACTTTGGAAGTAGGTCTGTAAATTCAAGGAGCAAAGCCAATAGTTCTGCTGAGTCTACTTTGTAGGCCCCACTATTTCTGGCCTCCTCTCTTCTCAGCCTTGGGGAAGAACTGCAATTCATAGCTGAGCCACTCTCCATGAAAATTCTCACTTGGATTTGTCTAAACATCTTTGTACTTGATCTATCTCCTCATTAAATAAATGGTAAGCTCTTTTGACAAGCAAGTATTTTTTTTTTCACTTTCTCCGTAAAGCTATACATATTTAGCAATGTTACTGTATAACTCTGCATGGAAATAAATGTAGTTTTCAAATTAAAATACATTTATATTTTAATTCTGTTTTATATATAAAACACTTGAAGAAATGCATACTTTCTTTGCTTCATCTAAAAAGACTGAACCCAGTATAAAGTTTAAAATTAATACAGAGATACTATCATATATCTTTGTAAATGATATGTTAATGTAGGTGATTTCTTAAATTCTAGAAGCCTTATTCTGGACCATGAATTTCCAGATAAACTCAAAACTGTTTTAAACACAGGGGAAAAAGAACATATACAACTGAAATATCTAAGACAACATTTACAGTCTAAGCTTTCATTCATAAAACACACTCTTAAAAACAAAGAAACAATAAAACCACTTAACTCCAAAATTTCAATTTATAGAAAATAAAAGCAGTATAAATCTGAGGCCCAAACCCAAGTGCCTTTCTCCTATTCCTCTACTATTTCACCATAAAGGCAGAGTCCATATCCTGTCTGTTTGTATCCTGAGCCTGATCTTGAGGTTTGAATACACATTTTCCAAGCAAAAAATGGGTTTAGGGAAGATCCTTCAGATCAGCAGTTCTTGTGAACCACAGTTTCTTGGGAGTCAGCAAGACTCTTTCAGGGGCCCACATGAAAGACCCATTTGAAGACTATTTCACAATAATGCTAACACATTTGCCTTTTCACTGTGTTGGAATTTACACTGATGGTGCAGAAGTAATGGTGGGTAAAACTGAAGGTGCGTTGGCATGAATCAAGACAGCACTGCATCAAATGGTACTTGTAGTTGTGTTCTTCAGTGCCAGGTACATGCAGTAAAAGGGGGAAAATAGTTTTACTTAAGCATATCCTTGATAGAGCAGTAAAACTGGTTTAAGTTTTGACTACCCTGACCTTTCAGTATGTGCCTTTCTAATACCACGTGCAATGAGAAGGGGAAGCACATGTAAGACACATTTCTGCTGCATCCTGAAGTTCAATCATTATTTTAAGGAAAAGTGCTGGTGTGATTGTTGGAGTTGTGCTTTTTACACGGAACACCCTTTTTATTTGAAAGACTCAATGACAAACTATAGTAATTCAAATGTATCACATGCAGTAAAATTACTGCTCCATGAAACCTTGACTCAGTTGTATGACATGTCAAGGAAAACAGTTAATGGCATTGTTTACCAATCGTAAAATTACAGCCTTAAGTGCAAATTAGAATTTTTCAAACTTTGCATCTGCCACAGTAAGCTTGACAACTTCCCAACAGTTAAAGATTTATTGATGCAATCAGTGGTGATATTAACCAATGTGACTTTCTGATGTTGTATAATGGAATGGGTGAATATTTGGAAGATCTACATATCATTCAGTGTACCACTATTTTCAAATGACCAGTGCATGATATTGCAAAGTCACGCATGGGCAAAACATCCATTCGAAGTGTGAATGAGACAGACCAATGGCTTCTAGTGTCATAGACTAGGAAATGTTAATTGATAAGATTTCAGACCCACATCTCAACTAACCTTTAAGAAACTACCAGTTGTTGAGTTTTGGTGTAGAATTAAAGAATATCCACACAGTTATCTGAAAAGATTATTAAAATACTTAATTCTTTTTCAGCTACATATTTGTTAAAGGCTGAATTTTCTTCCTGTCCTTCAACCAAAACAGCACATCACAACAAATTAAATGCAGAAGCAGATATGAAAGTCTGTCTTCTATTAAGTCAGACATTAAAGAGATTTGCGAAAATACAAAGCAATGTCAATCGTCTAATTTTTTTTTTTTTTTTTTGGTTTTGAAAAATATGGACATCTTTACAAAAACATATTACTTAGGACAACATATAATGAATCTGTTATTATTTTAAATAAATTAATAAACACTTTTTTCCTCTATTTTAATTTCTATGTTACATATCAATGGATATAGTCTATAGTCCACATTTAAAAAAGGCTCTCTGGGGGGTAATTCAATACTTTTTGAGAATTTAAAGTGTCCTCAGACCAAAATGTTTGAGACCAAAAAGTTCAGAGGATCTATCTTTTATAAAGGTAAAAATTTACACAAGGGAAATATTGTGAGTCCCTTAAGTGGAAAGAAGCATAGGCTTCTGTGAGGAGGTGCCTAGAGATGGTGATAGAAAGGTACACTGGATAGATTATAAAAGAAATTGTATGTCCTTATAAAAAATTTGAACTTTATCCTCTGTTCTAATGGCTTTGAAACTTTCATGACTATAACCCACAGTCAGAAACACATTCCACGTTCTGAAACAGTATCGAAACACATGCATATTTATATAGGTAAATACAACAGGAACAGAGTTTCACAAAACAATATCTTCACAACATTTAATTCACCCTGCTATTTTCTTTTCTATTGTATTTTTAAAAGTCTAATGCATCCACTAATTTGAACTCACTACTTTTTAATAGTTTGTAACTTGCAATTTATAAACCACTGCTCTATGTAATAAAGAATCGACGAGCAACAGTTGTTTTTACCTAGGGGTAAAATGTGACATGATCACATTTGTGTTTTCAAACTCAGTATGTGGTGGAATGTTCAGGAGACTGTCATAATTGTCCAGGGGAGTTATGGTGAGAATATGACCTGAGCCAGAGAATTGAGGGGAGGAGCCGTACTTGAGAGAGAAAAGACCATGAAGGTTTGAAGGCAGGTTGGATGTAAGGCTTTTACAAGGAGAAAGATATGTCCACGATGACTCTAAGGAAGTGTAACTTAGGAGAACTGTGTGGCTGTTGAGGCCATTAATGAAGACAAAACATGCAGAAGAACAATAGGTTTGCAGGGCATGGAGGTGAAGGCACAATAAACAGAGTTTTGCTGAGTTTGGGGTAGACTGGGTTTCAGAGGCCTGCAAGTCACTAAAGTAGTGATGCCCAAGAAGGGAACAGAAATTTGATTCTATTGACGTAGAAAGAATTCAAGTCTGGAAATACAGAAATAATTAATCTTAGGTCCCCACACTGCCATTTTAGGAAGAGTATATTAGTCCTCTGAGTCTTGTATTAACACTATTAGGGGTACTCTTTTTGAGCACAAATAATACATTCTTTATATCAGTTTAAGCAAAATAGCAAAGGTCCTAGCAGACACAGTATCACTAAAAACAATAAAACAAACCAAAATAAGAAAAGAAAAGAAAAAAAATTTAAGTTTCAAAATAAATTCACAAAGGCCATTACATATTGTGAAGTTTCCTCAACATGGCACAATTATACAAAAGAAAGACAGCACACATGGTCTTTGTCAAAATGTGTCATAGCACTAGGAGATGTGACATACTGCTAAGAAAATCTTTTTCATGACAATAAAACCTCAGCATGCAGAAAGATATAAATACTTTATGAGCCAACTGTAAGAGTGTTACACTCTTTTTTTGTTGGTACAGATCCAAGGGGGAAGGACACAAATGTTCATATCATATGAGTGAAGAAATGTTAAAGTCATAAGCATTCAAAATTAAGGGCATAAACTCCAATTCAATTAGTTTTGCTTTAAAAGCCTCATGTCAAACATATATTATTACTAACTCTGCTTAATGACAACAAAACCCTTGGTACAAGGCATTTTATTTGAAAAATATCAATGATCTTTATGTATTTTAAAAACATGACTTACAGTTTTATCTATTTTATAGAGATGGAAATCAAGAATCAAACTGGTTAAGTAGCCTTGCAAACATTATACACTACTTAAATAACCCATTTAGCAATCAAACTTATATCAGAATTTACCCATTACACCATATAGCCTTGTGAATGAGGAATTATACACATTTTATTCTGGTACCAACCCACATAAAACACTATTTTTTAATAAAATACCAGCACCAAACATCATTTTTTTAACACACATGGTGATTCTCTTGTATTTTATACACACACACACACACACACACACACACACACACAGACACACACAATATAAACCACCTTGTTACCTTGTTATAAAAAAGCAAACTTCACAGAGTACATAGGAAAAATTTCAGATAAATACTGTGATAAATTCTATGAGAAATAGCACAAGAGTCAGCTTCATGAAGAAATCTGGTTGTTTACCATAACTATCACAAATCTTGAAAATAGTTTCATATAGTGTTAAACACATGCAAAATGTCTGGGATCAGACATCATATAAACAACTTGCTGCTGCTGCTAAAATGTTGTTCCTTAATAACCTGCTTGGGTAGTTCAGCAACCAAAAACCGCTCCACAACCCAAACTTGTCAGCACAATGTTTATTCTTTGGTTTCTCTGACCAAAAGAGCCTGAACACATCAATGAAATGAAACACCGAGTCTCAGCGGATATAGCACTTGAGGGCTCACAAGCAATCTAAACACAGAGTCTGCAGAAAGCGGCTTGTGGCTCATCCTTTGGGGAACACGAGGTACCTCAATTACACAATACCAGTTAGCAGATCAGAACAGAGATTAAAGAGACCCTCCAGCTCATTCTTTATCCCAAACATAATATTTAATCATAGCCAAAGACTAAGCAGAAGTTTAAATTACAACTCTAACTTCCTGTTTTGTAATTTTTAATGATGAGTTCTCCTTAGTGAGGCTCAGGTTATGTGATTATTGTGTCTATTCAGGTGTGTTCTGGTTTATGCAACAGATAATTTCTAGAAGTAGAGAAAGGGGTGAATCACATTTTTATAATTCTATTAATACTTCTTCCAATGACAAACACCATCATTTTGGATTAAACTCTTTAACTTTAGATTTCCCTAACTCACTATCGGTCAGCCTTCTCTGAAACAGTGAATTGTCTGAAGTTCAACGCTAAAATGCACCACAGAACCAAACCAATTAAAAGGACTTGGTAGATTAGTCCTTTGTAAAGTAAAAAAGTCTATATTATAAATAATAACCTCATGTTCTTCTTCATATAGCTGTGATGTTCTCAGACAAACTTCTTATATCCAGTAGATATTTTGGAGAAATTCAGTTCATTTTATTCAACATTCATTGAAATGTCCCAGTTACTGTGCAAACTCTTAGGGATGCAAAGTTTAAAAACATGGTGTATACCTTTGAGAACCCTAAAGTTTAGTAGAAGAAAATATATATGTAAAGTAATAAAGTGAAATATGCCATATAAAACTAGATACACGGTTTAGAAATAGAATATTTAAAAGAGTGATTAAACAATTCCTTGAAAGACCAAATCTACCAAAACTCACACAAAGAGAAGTAGATAATCTGAATAGGCCTATATCTAATAAATAAATTGAATTAATAATTAATAACTCTCAAAAAAGAATAAATCACCAGGCCTAGACAGTTTCACTGATGAATTGTATCAAATATTTAAAGAAAAAAAATTATATCAATTCTTTGCAATCTCTTCCAGAAAACAGAAGCAGAAGGAATACTTTCTCACTTTGTCTATGAGGGCAGCATTACTCTAAAATTAAAACCAGATAAAATCATTGTAAGAAAGGAAAACTGAAAACCAATACCACTCACTAACATAAATGCAAAAATCCTAAAAAATGATAGCAAATCAAATCCAACAGTGTATAAAAAGAATTATACACCACAACCAAGCAAGATTTATTCCAGGTTTGCAAGGCTGGTTCAACATTTGAAAATCAATTAATGTAATCCTGCATGACAGCAAGTTAAAGAATGAAAAATCATATGATCATATTAATAGATGTATAAAAAGCATTTGACAAAATCTAATACCCATTCATGATAAAACTCTCAGCACTCTAAGAATAGAGAGGAACTTTAACTCAATAATAAACATTTACAAAAAGTCTACAGCTAATATCATATTTAATGGTGAGAAACTAGATACTTTTCTGTAAGATCAGGAACAAGACAAGGATGTTCCCCCTCAAAACTCCTATTTAGTATCATACTGGAAATCCTAGCTAATGCAAGAAGACAAGAAAAGGAAATAAAAGATATACAGATTGGAAAGGAGGAAATAAAACTGTTTTTGTTTGTAGGTGACATAATGGTTTGTGTAGAAAATTCCAAAGACTTGACCAAAAAACCCCTGGAACTAATAAGCAATTAAAGCAAGGCTGAAATACTCAAAAGCCAATCGCCTTCCTATATGCCAGCAATGAAATATATGAATTTGAAATTAAAAACACAACACTATTTACATTAGCACTGAAAAAAGAAGAAAATAAATACTTAGGTGTATATCTAACAAAATATATACAAGATCAGAATGAGGAAAATGAAGTGCTGGTGAAGGAAATCAAAGAAGACCTAAATAAATGAAGAGAGATTCCAAGTTCATGGATAAAAAGACTCAATTATATTAAGATATCAATTCTTCCCAATTTCATCTATAGATTCAATGCAATCCTAAACAAAATCATAGCAAGTTATTTTGTGGATATTGATAAACTTCTTCTAAAATTTGTATGGAAAAACAAAAGATCCGGAATAGCAAACAAAATACTAAAGAAGAAGAATCAGAGGACAGTACTTGACTTCAAGACTTACTATAAAGCTGTAGTGGTATTGGTGAAAGAACAAACAAACAGATCAACAGAACAAAATAGAGAGCCCAGAAATGGACCACACAAATATAGTTAACTGATCTTTGGCAAAGCAGAAAAGGCAATTCAATGGAGAAAGGATAGTTTTTCAACAAACGGAGCTGACATAAATACATACTCACATGCAAAAAAACTACATATACACACTGAGCTTACGCTTTGCATAAAAATGAACTCAAAATGGATCATAGAATTAGACATAAAACAGAAAACTAAAACTTTTAGAAAATAACAGGAGAAAATCCAGATGAACTTGGGTTTGGTGGCCAATTTTTAGATACAACATCAAAATCACAATCTACGAAAGAAAAAATGGGTAAGTCGGACTTCACTAAACTAAAAACTTCTGCTTTGTGAAGGATACTTAGAATAAAAAGACAAGTCATGGACTGGGAGAAAATGTTTGCAAAACACAAATCTGATAAAGGACTGGTACCCAAAGCATGCAATGAACTCTTTACTATAACAATAAGAAACAACCTAATTTAAAAATGGCAAAAGACCTGAACAGACACCTCACCAGGAAGATAACAGACATGGCAAATAAGCATATGAAAAGAGCTCAACATCAGGTATCATTAGCAAAATGCAAATTAAAAAAATAAGATATCACTACACACCTATTAGAATGGCTAAAATCCAAAAAACTAACAAAGCAAAATGCAAATTAAAAAAATAAGATATCACTACACACCTATTAGAATGGCTAAAATCCAAAAAACTAACAAAGCAAAATGCAAATTAAAAAAATAAGATATCACTACACACCTATTAGAATGGCTAAAATCCAAAAAACTAACAAAGCAAAATGCAAATTAAAAAAATAAGATATCACTACACACCTATTAGAATGGCTAAAATCCAAAAAACTAACAAAGCAAAATGCAAATTAAAAAAATAAGATATCACTACACACCTATTAGAATGGCTAAAATCCAAAAAACTAACAAAGCAAAATGCAAATTAAAAAAATAAGATATCACTACACACCTATTAGAATGGCTAAAATCCAAAAAACTAACAATATCAAATAAAGGCAAAGATGTGGAGCAACAGGAATTCACATTCATTGCTGGTGGGAATGCAAAAATAGTAGAGCCACTTGTGAAGACAGCATAGTGGTTTCTTACAAAACTCAACAGTCTTTGGGTATTTATACAAATGAATTTAAATTTATATTCACACAGAAACATGCACACAAATGTTTACAGCAGCTTTTTTCATAATTGCCGAACAACTGCAAACAACCAAGATGTCCCTCTACAGGCGAATGGATAAAAATAACTGTGGTACATCCAGACAATGGAATGTTATTCGGCAATAAAAAAAAAAAGCTATTAAGCCACAAAAAGACATCGTAGAACCTTAAATGCAGTGTTTTTAAGTGAAAGAAGTCAGTCTGAAAAGCCTACAAGCTGTATGATTCTGACAATATGATATTGTAGAAAGGGCAAAACTATAAAGACAGTAAAAAGATCAGTGGTTGCCAGGGGTTAGGAGTGGGGAAGAGAGAGAATAAACAGGTGAAGCACTGGGGATTGTTAAGACAATGAAACTATTCTGTAGGATAGTGTGATGGTGAATACATGACGCACATTTACCAAAACCCATAGAATGTACACCACCATGAGTTACCCTAATGTAAACTATGATCTTAGTTAATAATAACAGTTATTAATAATATAGCTGATAATGATAATGTATCAATATTGGCTCATTGATTGTAACAAATAAACCACACTAATTAAGACATTTTAAAAAAGGAAACTGTGAGAGCGAAAGAGTTCATATGGCAACTCTGTACTATCTGCTCAGTTTCTCTGTAGATGTAAAACTGTCCTAAAAGGTCTATTAACTTTTTAACAACTGTGAACATATAGTTCAGGAGTAGAATATTTAAAAGAGTAATTAATGGGAGGCCGGAGCTCAAAAACACATGACAGTAACAGAGACTCCTGGGTAGGTCTCTGAAGGTGAATTGGAGCTTGCTGTTCAGGCCAAAAGAACAAAATTCCAGACCAAAAGAATACAAATTGGGCTCTACATATTAAGTAATTATTTCTACATTTAAAACAATTTAGGGAAAGAATTATTCTGCAGAAGAGTCTGGAAACATAATGAAAAGCACACCAACTTTTGAGATTAGAATCCTGTGTCTGCTAGTGGGAGGTGCACAATGAATCAATAACAGGGCAATTCTGACCAGTCTACTGGGTTTATAAGTTTCCCTCCACCATTTACTAGCTGAGTAACTTTGGCCAAGGGACTTAACCTCTTTATATCTCAGTTTCCTCATCTGTGAAGTGAAAATAATAGCTTGTGCCTCAAATTGCAATGGTGAGTTAATTTATGTAAAGTGCTTACACCAGAACCTGACACATGGTAAGTGATTTTAAAAAGTCTAAGATATTACCATTACCATTCGTACTAGTATTAATTTCTAGCTATGACTTTAAATAATTCCTTTAACCCTCTGAACTTCGGTTTGGATAACTGTAACATAGGATGATAAACCATCTACCCGGAGGAATTGATGTAAGAACTAGTGACAATGTAAAGTGCCCCAAACAATGTCTACCCATTCAATAAGGTTACTAACCGCTATTCTAAATATGGTACTATGATAATGCACGATGGTAACATGAAAAACTTAAATCCAGAGACCTCAGTCTTACCCTGGCTCTGCTACCCAAGATGTCACTTAGCCTTCCTGGCCTCAGTTTCCTCACCTGTGAAATGGGGGTAATATAAGAATTGCTAAGAGGGGCAAATTAATGGATTTTTTTATTGAAACATAACTGATTATACATATTTGTGGGGTACAAAGTTGACTATCAATACTTGTGCACAATATGTGATAATCAAATCAGGATAATGAGCATATTCATCATTACAAAAAATAATCATTCTTTGTATCCATTACCCTTTTGAAGTATGTAAATACACTAGGTGAAGCAACAATACTTTTCGAAACAAAATGAATTTGTCTATTTAATCACATATTATACGTTTACTTTATACTATCTGAATAAAGTTCAAGGTGACCTAAAGCAAGATTATCTCCCTAAACCTACAAACAAAAGAACTGTGACACACAAACCAAGAATCATGCCTGATACAAGGAAATGGGAGCAGTGAAACACAACTAAATACCCAGAGGAATATACATTTTGGTATAATCTGAGTTTTCTTCTGTGAGAAGAAAAAAAGAAAGGAGAGAAAGTGGTCTTCCCTAAATTTTTGATAAAAGATGCAAACTGTGTTTGGGGGACAAGAGTATGGAGGAGAACCTTAAAATAAGGAAGCCCCAAGAGTCACGCCATCCTACCTGCTAGTCATTTATCAAGGTCTTCCGAGCTGTGAACTAAGCATTGTAGAGCAAACCAAAAGCAAAATAAGGCTATTATCTGCTCTCCAGGAATTACAGTCTTACTGGATAGATGAGATCTATACTCAGAAAAAGAAATAATTTTAAAGAGTAAAGGATAAACCATGCCTGGAAATAATAGTGGTTACTGCTAGAGAGGGGTGGGGGTGAGGAAGGCAATGCACAAGATCTTCACTATAACTATAATTATTATTTTAAAAAATCTGATGCAAATATACCATAATACTAAGATTTTATTAAAATAGATATTTCTGTTTCCATTCATATGTGTGTATTTAAAATTTTTCATAGTAAAAATGAATTTTATTTTTTATTTTACTTTTTTTAATTCAATTTTATTTTATTTTACTTCTCAAAATACATTGTACTTGATTTTCATGCCCCTTTACCCATTCCTCTCCATCCCCTCCCCTCCCCCCCCACACACTGTATCTGTGCATTTGGCTTAAATAGTTCAAGTAATTTTTGTGGTTATTCTGTCTTCTTCCCCCCACCCTTTATTTGTTTGTGTGTTTATTTATTTATTTATTTTTAGTGTCCACAAATAAGTGAGAACATGTGGTATTTCTCTTTCTGTGCCTGACTTGTTTCACTTAATATAATTTTCTCTAAGTACATCCATGATGTTGTGAATGGTAGTATTCCGTTCTTTTTTATAGCAGAGTAGTATTCCATTGTGTAGATGTACCACACTTTCCTTACCCACTCATCAGATGATGGACATTTGGGCTGGTTCCAGCTCTTGGCTGTTGTAAAAAGAGCTGAAATAAACACTGGAGTACAGGTATCCCTTTGGCATGATGATTTCCATTCCTCTTGGTATATTCCCAGCAGTGGAATAGCTGGGTCATACGGTAGGTTTATCTGTAATTGTTTGAGGAACCTCCATATCATTTTCCATAAAGGCTGCACCATTTTGCAGCCCCAGCAACAGTGGATGAGAGTTCCTTTTTCTCCACAGCCTCTCCAGCACTTATCATTCTCAGTCTTTTGATATTAGCCATCCTAACTGGAGTGAGATGGTATCTCAGTGTGGTTTTGATTTGCATTTCCCAGATGATGAGTGATATTGAGTACTTTTTCATGTGTCTGTTAGCCATTCATATATCTTCCTTTGAGAAATATCTGTTCAGCTCCTTTGCCCATTTTTTAATTGAGGGTTATTTGTTTTTTTGTTGTAAAGTTGTTTGAGTTCCTTATATATTCTGGATATCAATCCTTTGTCAGATGTATATTTTGCAAATATTTCTGCCACTCTGTGGGTTGTTTTTTACTCTGTTGATTGTTTCTTTTGCTGTG